>NC_134834.1:18253740-18332675 GCF_004210375.1 Tachypleus tridentatus
ACAATCAGAACAGTTTGCACATTGTCACGGTCTTCATTCACAATAGACACAATCAGAACAGTTTGCACATTGTCACGGTCTTCATTCACAATAGACACAATCAGAACAGTTTGCACATTGTCACGGTCTTCATTCACAATAGACACAATCAGAACAGTTTTGCACATTGTCACGGTCTTCATTCACAATAGACACAATCAGAACAGTTTGCACATTGTCACGGTCTTCATTCACAATAGACACAATCAGAACAGTTTGCACATTGTCACGGTCTTCATTCACAATAGACACAATCAGAACAGTTTGCACATTGTCACGGTCTTCATTCACAATAGACACAATCAAGAACAGTTTGCACATTGTCACGGTCTTCATTCACAATAGACACAATCAGAACAGTTTGCACATTGTCACGGTCTTCATTCACAATAGACACAATCAGAACAGTTTGCACATTGTCACGGTCTGTCATTCACAATAGACACAATCAGAACAGTTTGCACATTGTCACGGTCTTCATTCACAATAGACACAATCAGAACAGTTTGCACATTGTCACGGTCTTCATTCACAATAGACACAATCAGAACAGTTTGCACATTGTCACGGTCTTCATTCACAATAGACACAATCAGAACAGTTTGCACATTGTCACGGTCTGACACAATCAGTTTGCATTCACGGTCTCTTTTCATTCAATAGACACAATCAGAACAGTTTGCACATTGTCACGGTCTTCATTCACAATAGACACAATCAGAACAGTTTGCACATTGTCACGGTCTTCATTCACAATAGACACAATCAGAACAGTTTGCACATTGTCACGGTCTTCATTCACAATAGACACAATCAGAACAGTTTGCACATTGTCACGGTCTTCATTCAGAATAGACACAATCAGAACAGTTTGCACATTGTCACGGTCTTCTTCATTCACAATAGACACAATCAGAACAGTTTGCACATTGTCACGGTCTTTCATTCACATTGTCATAGACACAATCAGAACAGTTTGCACATTGTCACGGTCTTCATTCACAATAGACACAATCAGAACAGTTTGCACATTGTCACGGTCTTCATTCACAATAGACACAATCAGAACAGTTTGCACATTGTCACGGTCTTCATTCACAATAGACACAATCAGAACAGTTTGCACATTGTCACGGTCTTCATTCATTCAAATAGACACAATCAGAACAGTTTGCACATTGTCACGGTCTTCATTCACAATAGACACAATCAGAACAGTTTGCACATTGTCACGGTCTTCATTCACAATAGACACAATCAGAACAGTTTGCACATTGTCACGGTCTTCATTCACAATAGACACAATCAGAACAGTTTGCACATTGTCACGGTCTTCATTCACAATAGACACAATCAGAACAGTTTGCACATTGTCACGGTCTTCATTCACAATAGACACAATCAGAACAGTTTGCACATTGTCACGGTCTTCATTCACAATAGACACAATCAGAACAGTTTGCACATTGTCACGGTCTTCATTCACAATAGACACAATCAGAACAGTTTGCACATTGTCACGGTCTTCATTCACAATAGACACAATCAGAACAGTTTGCACATTGTCACGAACAGTTTGCACATTGTCACGGTCTTCATTCACAATAGACACAATCAGAACAGTTTGCACATTGTCACGGTCTTCTTCATTCACAATAGACACAATCAGAACAGTTTGCACATTGTCACGGTCTTCATTCACAATAGACACAATCAGAACAGTTTGCACATTGTCACGGTCTTCATTCACAATAGACACAATCAGAACAGTTTGCACATTGTCACGGTCTTCATTCACAATAGACACAATCAGAACAGTTTGCACATTGTCACGGTCTTCATTCACAATAGACACAATCAGAACAGTTTGCACATTGTCACGGTCTTCATTCACAATAGACACAATCAGAACAGTTTGCACATTATCACGGTCTTCATTCACAATTGACACAATCAGAACAGGTTGCATTTTGTCACGGTCTTCATTCACAATAGACACAATCAGAACAGTTTGTCACATTGTCACGGTCTTCATTCACAATAGACACAATCAGAACAGTTTGCACATTGTCACGGTCTTCATTCACAATAGACACAATCAGAACAGTTTGCACATTGTCACGGTCTTCATTTTGCATTCACAATAGACACAATCAGAACAGTTTGCACATTGTCACGGTCTTCATTCACAATAGACACAATCAGAACAGTTTGCACATTGTCACGGTCTTCATTCACAATAGACACAATCAGAACAGTTTGCACATTGTCACGGTCTTCATTCACAATAGACACAATCAGAACAGTTTGCACATTGTCACGGTCTTCATTCACAATAGACACAATCAGAACAGTTTGCACATTGTCACGGTCTTTCATTCACAATAGACACAATCAGAACAGTTTGCACATTGTCACGGTCTTCATTCACAATAGACACAATCAGAACAGTTTGCACATTGTCACGGTCTTCATTCACAATAGACACAATCAGAACAGTTTGCACATTGTCACGTCTGTCTTCATTCACAATAGACACAATCAGAACAGTTTGCACATTGTCACGGTCTTCATTCACAATAGACACAATCAGAACAGTTTGCACATTGTCACGGTCTTCATTCACAATAGACACAATCAGAACAGTTTGCACATTGTCACGGTCTTCATTCACAATAGACACAATCAGAACAGTTTGCACATTGTCACGGTCTTCATTCACAATAGACACAATCAGAACAGTTTGCACATTGTCACGGTCTTCATTCACAATAGACACAATCAGAACAGTTTGCACGGTCTTCATTCACAATAACAGACACAATCAGAACAGTTTGCACATTGTCACGGTCTTCATTCACAATAGACACAATCAGAACAGTTTGCACATTGTCACGGTCTTCATTCACAATAGACACAATCAGAACAGTTTGCACATTGTCACGGTCTTCATTCACAATAGACACAATCAGAACAGTTTGCACATTGTCACGGTCTTCATTCACAATAGACACAATCAGAACAGTTTGCACATTGTCACGGTCTTCATTCACAATAGACACAATCATTCACAATAGAATAGACACAATCAGAACAGTTTGCACATTGTCACGGTCTTCATTCACAATAGACACAATCAGAACAGTTTGCACATTGTCACGGTCTTCATTCACAATAGACACAATCAGAACAGTTTGCACATTGTCACGGTCTTCATTCACAATAGACACAATCAGAACAGTTTGCACATTGTCACGGTCTTCATTCACAATAGACACAATCAGAACAGTTTGCACATTGTCACGGTCTTCATTCACAATAGACACAATCAGAACAGTTTGCACATTGTCACGGTCTGTTTGCTTCATTCACAATAGACACAATCAGAACAGTTTGCACATTGTCACGGTCTTCATTCACAATAGACACAATCAGAACAGTTTGCACATTGTCACGGTCTTCATTCACAATAGACACAATCAGAACAGTTTGCACATTGTCACGGTCTTCATTCACAATAGACACAATCAGAACAGTTTGCACATTGTCACGGTCTTCATTCACAATAGACACAATCAGAACAGTTTGCACATTGTCACGGTCTTCATTCACAATAGACACAATCAGAACAGTTTGCACATTGTCACGGTCTTCATTTCATTCACAATAGACACAATCAGAACAGTTTGCACATTGTCACGGTCTTCATTCACAATAGACACAATCAGAACAGTTTGCACATTGTCACGGTCTTCATTCACAATAGACACAATCAGAACAGTTTGCACATTGTCACGGTCTTCATTCACAATAGACACAATCAGAACAGTTTGCACATTGTCACGGTCTTCATTCACAATAGACACAATCAGAACAGTTTGCACATTGTCACGGTCTTCATTCACAATAGACACAATCAGAACAGTTTGCACATTGTCACGGTCTTCATTCACAATAGACACAATCAGAACAGTTTGCACATTGTCACGGTCTTCATTCACAATAGACACAATCAGAACAGTTTGCACATTGTCACGGTCTTCATTCACAATAGACACAATCAGAACAGTTTGCACATTGTCACGGTCTTCATTCACAATAGACACAATCAGAACAGTTTGCACATTGTCACGGTCTTCATTCACAATAGACACAATCAGAACAGTTTGCACATTGTCACGGTCTTCATTCACAATAGACACAATCAGAACAGTTTGCACATTGTCACGGTCTTCATTCACAATAGACACAATCAGAACAGTTTGCACATTGTCACGGTCTTCATTCACAATAGACACAATCAGAACAGTTTGCACATTGTCACGGTCTTCATTCACAATAGACACAATCAGAACAGTTTGCACATTGTCACGGTCTTCATTCACAATAGACACAATCAGAACAGTTTGCACATTGTCACGGTCTTCATTCACAATAGACACAATCAGAACAGTTTGCACATTGTCACGGTCTTCATTCACAATAGACACAATCAGAACAGTTTGCACATTGTCACGGTCTTCATTCACAATAGACACAATCAGAACAGTTTGCACATTGTCACGGTCTTCATTCACAATAGACACAATCAGAACAGTTTGCACATTGTCACGGTCTTCATTCACAATAGACACAATCAGAACAGTTTGCACATTGTCACGGTCTTCATTCACAATAGACACAATCAGAACAGTTTGCACATTGTCACGGTCTTCATTCACAATAGACACAATCAGAACAGTTTGCACATTGTCACGGTCTTCATTCACAATAGACACAATCAGAACAGTTTGCACATTGTCACGGTCTTCATTCACAATAGACACAATCAGAACAGTTTGCACATTGTCACGGTCTTCATTCACAATAGACACAATCAGAACAGTTTGCACATTGTCACGGTCTTCATTCACAATAGACACAATCAGAACAGTTTGCACATTGTCACGGTCTTCATTCACAATAGACACAATCAGAACAGTTTGCACATTGTCACGGTCTTCATTCACAATAGACACAATCAGAACAGTTTGCACATTGTCACGGTCTTCATTCACAATAGACACAATCAGAACAGTTTGCACATTGTCACGGTCTTCATTCACAATAGACACAATCAGAACAGTTTGCACATTGTCACGGTCTTCATTCACAATAGACACAATCAGAACAGTTTGCACATTGTCACGGTCTTCATTCACAATAGACACAATCAGAACAGTTTGCACATTGTCACGGTCTTCATTCACAATAGACACAATCAGAACAGTTTGCACATTGTCACGGTCTGTCTTCATTCACAATAGACACAATCAGAACAGTTTGCACATTGTCACGGTCTTCATTCACAATAGACACAATCAGAACAGTTTGCACATTGTCACGGTCTGTCATTCACAATAGACACAATCAGAACAGTTTGCACATTGTCACGGTCTTCATTCACAATAGACACAATCAGAACAGTTTGCACATTGTCACGGTCTTCATTCACAATAGACACAATCAGAACAGTTTGCACATTGTCACGGTCTTCATTCACAATAGACACAATCAGAACAGTTTGCACATTGTCACGGTCTTCATTCACAATAGACACAATCAGAACAGTTTGCACATTGTCACGGTCTTCATTCACAATAGACACAATCAGAACAGTTTGCACATTGTCACGGTCTTCATTCACAATAGACACAATCAGAACAGTTTGCACATTGTCACGGTCTTCATTCACAATAGACACAATCAGAACAGTTTGCACATTGTCACGGTCTTCATTCACAATAGACACAATCAGAACAGTTTGCACATTGTCACGGTCTTCATTCACAATAGACACAATCAGAACAGTTTGCACATTGTCACGGACACAATCTTCACGGTTTCATTCACAATAGACACAATCAGAACAGTTTGCACATTGTCACGGTCTTCATTCACAATAGACACAATCAGAACAGTTTGCACATTGTCACGGTCTTCATTCACAATAGACACAATCAGAACAGTTTGCACATTGTCACGGTCTTCATTCACAATAGACACAATCAGAACAGTTTGCACATTGTCACGGTCTTCATTCACAATAGACACAATCAGAACAGTTTGCACATTGTCACGGTCTTCATTCACAATAGACACAATCAGAACAGTTTGCACATTGTCACGGTCTTCATTCACAATAGACACAATCAGAACAGTTTGCACATTGTCACGGTCTTCATTCACAATAGACACAATCAGAACAGTTTGCACATTGTCACGGTCTTCATTCACAATAGACACAATCAGAACAGTTTGCACATTGTCACGGTCTTCATTCACAATAGACACAATCAGAACAGTTTGCACATTGTCACGGTCTTCATTCACAATAGACACAATCAGAACAGTTTGCACATTGTCACGGTCTTCATTCACAATAGACACAATCAGAACAGTTTGCACATTGTCACGGTCTTCATTCACAATAGACACAATCAGAACAGTTTGCACATTGTCACGGTCTTCATTCACAATAGACACAATCAGAACAGTTTGCACATTGTCACGGTCTTCATTCACAATAGACACAATCAGAACAGTTTGCACATTGTCACGGTCTTCATTCACAATAGACACAATCAGAACAGTTTGCACATTGTCACGGTCTTCATTCACAATAGACACAATCAGAACAGTTTGCACATTGTCACGGTCTTCATTCACAATAGACACAATCAGAACAGTTTGCACATTGTCACGGTCTTCATTCACAATAGACACAATCAGAACAGTTTGCACATTGTCACGGTCTTCATTCACAATAGACACAATCAGAACAGTTTGCACATTGTCACGGTCTTCATTCACAATAGACACAATCAGAACAGTTTGCACATTGTCACGGTCTTCATTCACAATAGACACAATCAGAACAGTTTGCACATTGTCACGGTCTTCATTCACAATAGACACAATCAGAACAGTTTGCACATTGTCACGGTCTTCATTCACAATAGACACAATCAGAACAGTTTGCACATTGTCACGGTCTTCATTCACAATAGACACAATCAGAACAGTTTGCACATTGTCACGGTCTTCATTCACAATAGACACAATCAGAACAGTTTGCACATTGTCACGGTCTTCATTCACAATAGACACAATCAGAACAGTTTGCACATTGTCACGGTCTTCATTCACAATAGACACAATCAGAACAGTTTGCACATTGCACGGTCTTCATTGTCACGAACAGTTGTTCATTCACAATAGACACAATCAGAACAGTTTGCACATTGTCACGGTCTTCATTCACAATAGACACAATCAGAACAGTTTGCACATTGTCACGGTCTTCATTCACAATAGACACAATCAGAACAGTTTGCACATTGTCACGGTCTTCATTCACAATAGACACAATCAGAACAGTTTGCACATTGTCACGGTCTTCATTCACAATAGACACAATCAGAACAGTTTGCACACAATTCACAATAGACACAATCAGAACAGTTTGCACATTGTCACGGTCTTCATTCACAATAGACACAATCAGAACAGTTTGCACATTGTCACGGTCTTCATTCACAATAGACACAATCAGAACAGTTTGCACATTGTCACGGTCTTCATTCACAATAGACACAATCAGAACAGTTTGCACATTGTCACGGTCTTCATTCACAATAGACACAATCAGAACAGTTTGCACATTGTCACGGTCTTCATTCATTCAAATAGACACAATCAGAACAGTTTGCACATTGTCACGGTCTTCATTCACAATAGACACAATCAGAACAGTTTGCACATTGTCACGGTCTTCATTCACAATAGACACAATCAGAACAGTTTGCACATTGTCACGGTCTTCATTCATTCAATAGACACAATCAGAACAGTTTGCACATTGTCACGGTCTTCATTCACAATAGACACAATCAGAACAGTTTGCACATTGTCACGGTCTTCATTCACAATAGACACAATCAGAACAGTTTGCACATTGTCACGGTCTTCTTTTCATTCACAATAGACACAATCAGAACAGTTTGCACATTGTCACGGTCTTCATTCACAATAGACACAATCAGAACAGTTTGCACATTGTCACGGTCTTCATTCACAATAGACACAATCAGAACAGTTTGCACATTGTCACGGTCTTCATTCACAATAGACACAATCAGAACAGTTTGCACATTGTCACGGTCTTCATTCACAATAGACACAATCAGAACAGTTTGCACATTGTCACGGTCTTCATTCACAATAGACACAATCAGAACAGTTTGCACATTGTCACGGTCTTCATTCACAATAGACACAATCAGAACAGTTTGCACATTGTCACGGTCTTCATTCACAATAGACACAATCAGAACAGTTTGCACATTGTCACGGTCTGTCACGGTTCATTCACAATAGACACAATCAGAACAGTTTGCACATCTGTCAATCAGAACAGTCTTTGTCACGGTTCACACAATAGACACAATCAGAACAGTTTGCACATTGTCACGGTCTTCATTCACAATAGACACAATCAGAACAGTTTGCACATTGTCACGGTCTTCATTCACAATAGACACAATCAGAACAGTTTGCACATTGTCACGGTCTTCATTCACAATAGACACAATCAGAACAGTTTGCACATTGTCACGGTCTTCATTCACAATAGACACAATCAGAACAGTTTGCACATTGTCACGGTCTTCATTCACAATAGACACAATCAGAACAGTTTGCACATTGTCACGGTCTTCATTCACAATAGACACAATCAGAACAGTTTGCACATTGTCACGGTCTTCATTCACAATAGACACAATCAGAACAGTTTGCACATTGTCACGGTCTTCATTCACAATAGACACAATCAGAACAGTTTGCACATTGTCACGGTCTTCATTCACAATAGACACAATCAGAACAGTTTGCACATTGTCACGGTCTTCATTCACAATAGACACAATCAGAACAGTTTGCACATTGTCACGGTCTTCATTCACAATAGACACAATCAGAACAGTTTGCACATTGTCACGGTCTTCATTCACAATAGACACAATCAGAACAGTTTGCACATTGTCACGGTCTTCATTCACAATAGACACAATCAGAACAGTTTGCACATTGTCACGGTCTTCATTCACAATAGACACAATCAGAACAGTTTGCACATTGTCACGGTCTTCATTCACAATAGACACAATCAGAACAGTTTGCACATTGTCACGGTCTTCATTCACAATAGACACAATCAGAACAGTTTGCACATTGTCACGGTCTTCATTCACAATAGACACAATCAGAACAGTTTGCACATTGTCACGGTCTTCATTCACAATAGACACAATCAGAACAGTTTGCACATTGTCACGGTCTTCATTCACAATAGACACAATCAGAACAGTTTGCACATTGTCACGGTCTTCATTCACAATAGACACAATCAGAACAGTTTGCACATTGTCACGGTCTTCATTCATTCAATAGACACAATCAGAACAGTTTGCACATTGTCACGGTCTTCATTCACAATAGACACAATCAGAACAGTTTGCACATTGTCACGGTCTTCATTCACAATAGACACAATCAGAACAGTTTGCACATTGTCACGGTCTTCATTCACAATAGACACAATCAGAACAGTTTGCACATTGTCACGGTCTTCATTCACAATAGACACAATCAGAACAGTTTGCACATTGTCACGGTCTTCATTCACAATAGACACAATCAGAACAGTTTGCACATTGTCACGGTCTTCATTCACAATAGACACAATCAGAACAGTTTGCACATTGTCACGGTCTTCATTCACAATAGACACAATCAGAACAGTTTGCACATTGTCACGGTCTTCATTCACAATAGACACAATCAGAACAGTTTGCACATTGTCACGGTCTTCATTCACAATAGACACAATCAGAACAGTTTGCACATTGTCACGGTCTTCATTCACAATAGACACAATCAGAACAGTTTGCACATTGTCACGGTCTTCATTCACAATAGACACAATCAGAACAGTTTGCACATTGTCACGGTCTTCATTCACAATAGACACAATCAGAACAGTTTGCACATTGTCACGGTCTTCATTCACAATAGACACAATCAGAACAGTTTGCACATTGTCACGGTCTTCATTCACAATAGACACAATCAGAACAGTTTGCACATTGTCACGGTCTTCATTCACAATAGACACAATCAGAACAGTTTGCACATTCACAATAGACACAATCAGAACAGTTTGCACATTGTCACGGTCTGTTTTCATTCACAATAGACACAATCAGAACAGTTTGCACATTGTCACGGTCTTCATTCACAATAGACACAATCAGAACAGTTTGCACATTGTCACGGTCTTCATTCACAATAGACACAATCAGAACAGTTTGCACATTGTCACGGTCTTCATTCACAATAGACACAATCAGAACAGTTTGCACATTGTCACGGTCTTCATTCACAATAGACACAATCAGAACAGTTTGCACATTGTCACGGTCTTCATTCACAATAGACACAATCAGAACAGTTTGCACATTGTCACGGTCTGTCTTCATTCACAATAGACACAATCAGAACAGTTTGCACATTGTCACGGTCTTCATTCACAATAGACACAATCAGAACAGTTTGCACATTGTCACGGTCTTCATTCACAATAGACACAATCAGAACAGTTTGCACATTGTCACGGTCTGTTTTCATTCAGAATAGACACAATCAGAACAGTTTGCATATTGTCACGGTCTTCATTCACAATAGACACAATCAGAACAGATTGTACATTGTCACGGTCTGTCTTCATTCACAATAGACACAATCAAAACAGTTTGCACTTTGTCACGGTCTTCATTCACAATAGACACAATCAGAACAGTTTGCACATTGTCACGGTCTTCATTCACAATAGACACAATCAGAACAGTTTGCACATTGTCACGGTCTGTCTTCATTCACAATAGACACAATCAGAACAGTTTGCACATTGTCACGGTCTTCATTCACAATAGACACAATCAGAACAGTTTGCACATTGTCACGGTCTTCATTCACAATAGACACAATCAGAACAGTTTGCACATTGTCACGGTCTTCATTCACAATAGACACAATCAGAACAGTTTGCATATTGTCACGGTCTTCATTCACAATAGACACAATCAGAACAGTTTGCACATTGTCACGGTCTTTTTCATTCACAATAGACACAATCAGAACAGTTTGCATATTGTCACGGTCTTCATTCACAATAGACACAATCAGAACAGTTTGCACATTGTCACGGTCTTCATTCACAATAGACACAATCAGAACAGTTTGCACATTGTCACGGTCTTCATTCACAATAGACACAATCAGAACAGTTTGCACATTGTCACGGTCTTCATTCACAATAGACACAATCAGAACAGTTTGCACATTGTCACGGTCTTCATTCACAATAGACACAATCAGAACAGTTTGCACATTGTCACGGTCTTCATTCACAATAGACACAATCAGAACAGTTTGCACATTGTCACGGTCTTCATTCACAATAGACACAATCAGAACAGTTTGCACATTGTCACGGTCTTCATTCACAATAGACACAATCAGAACAGTTTGCACATTGTCACGGTCTTCATTCACAATAGACACAATCAGAACAGTTTGCACATTGTCACGGTCTTCATTCACAATAGACACAATCAGAACAGTTTGCACATTGTCACGGTCTTTTTCATTCACAATAGACACAATCAGAACAGTTTGCACATTGTCACGGTCTTCATTCACAGAACAGTTTGCAGTCACGGTCTTCACACAATAGACAGAATCAGAACAGTTTGCACATTGTCACGGTCTTCATTCACAATAGACACAATCAGAACAGTTTGCACATTGTCACGGTCTTCATTCACAATAGACACAATCAGAACAGTTTGCACATTGTCACGGTCTGTCTTCATTCACAATAGACACAATCAGAACAGATTGCACATTGTCACGATCTTCATTCACAATAGACACAATCAGAACAGTTTGCACATTGTCACGGTCTTCATTCACAATAGACACAATCAGAACAGTTTGCACATTGTCACGGTCTTCATTCACAATAGACACAATCAGAACAGTTTGCACATTGTCACGGTCTGTTTTCATTCACAATAGACACAATAAGAACAGTTTGCACATTGTCACGGTCTTCATTCACAATAGACACAATCAGAACAGTTTGCACATTGTCACGGTCTTCATTCACAATAGACACAATCAGAACAGTTTGCACATTGTCACGGTCTGTTTTCATTCAGAATAGGCACAATCAGAACAGTTTGCACATTGTCACGGTTTGTTTTCATTCAGAATAGACACAATCAGAACAGTTTGCATATTGTCACGGTCTTCATTCACAATAGACACAATCAGAACAGATTGTACATTGTCACGGTCTGTCTTCATTCACAATAGACACAATCAGAACAGTTTGCACATTGTCACGGTCTTCATTCACAATAGACACAATCAGAACAGTTTGCACATTGTCACGGTCTTCATTCACAATAGACACAATCAGAACAGTTTGCACATTGTCACGGTCTTCATTCACAATAGACACAATCAGAACAGTTTGCACATTGTCACGGTCTCATTCACAATAGACACAATCAGAACAGTTTGCATATTGTCACGGTCTTCATTCACAATAGACACAATCAGAACAGTTTGCACATTGTCACGGTCTGTTTTCATTCACAATAGACACAATCAGAACAGTTTGCACATTGTCACGGTCTTCATTCACAATAGACACAATCAGAACAGTTTCCACATTTTACGGTCTTCATTCACAATAGACACAATCAGAACAGTTTGTACATTGTCACGGTCTTCATTCACAATAGCCACAATCAGAACAGATTGTACATTGTCACGATTTTCATTCACAATAGACACAATCAGAACAGTTTGCACATTGTCACGGTCTTCATTCACAATAGACACAATCAGAACAGTTTGCACATTGTCACGGTCTTCATTCACAATAGACACAATCAGAACAGTTTGCACATTGTCACGGTCTGTTTTCATTCACAATAGACACAATCAGAACAGTTTGCACATTGTCACGGTCTTCATTCACAATAGACACAATCAGAACAGTTTGCACATTGTCACGATCTTCATTCACAATAGACACAATCAGAACAGTTTGCACATTGCCACGGTCTTCATTCATAATAGACACAATCAGAACAGTTTGCACATTGTCACGGTCTGTTTTCATTCAGAATAGACACAATCAGAACAGTTTGCATATTGTCACGGTCTTCATTCACAATAGACACAATCAGAACAGATTGTACATTGTCACGGTCTGTCTTCATTCACAATAGACACAATCAGAACAGTTTGCACATTGTCACGGTCTTCATTCACAATAGACACAATCAGAACAGTTTGCACATTGTCACGGTCTTCATTCACAATAGACACAATCAGAACAGTTTGCACATTGTCACGGTCTGTTTTCATTCAGAATAGACACAATCAGAACAGTTTGCATATTGTCACGGTCTTCATTCACAATAGACACAATCAGAACAGATTGTACATTGTCACGGTCTGTCTTCATTCACAATAGACTCAATCAAAACATTTTGCACTTTGTCACGGTCTTCATTCACAATAGACACAATCAAAACATTTTGCACTTTGTCACGGTCTTCATTCACAATAGACACAATCAGAACAGATTGTACATTGTCACGGTCTGTCTTCATTCACAATAGACAAAATCAAAACAGTTTGCACATTGTCACGGTCTTCATTCACAATAGACACAATCAGAACAGTTTGCACATTGTCACGGTCTGTTTTCATTCAGAATAGACACAATCAGAACAGTTTGCATATTGTCACGGTCTTCATTCACAATAGACACAATCAGAACAGTTTGCACATTGTCACGGTCTTCATTCACAATAGACACAATCAGAACAGTTTGCACATTGTCACGGTCTGTTTTCATTCACAATAGACACAATCAGAACAGTTTGCATATTGTCACGGTCTTCATTCACAATAGACACAATCAGAACAGTTTGCACATTGTCACGGTCTTCATTCACAATAGACACAATCAGAACAGATTGCACATTGTCACGGTCTTCATTCACAATAGACACAATCAGAACAGTTTGCACATTGTCACGGTCTTCATTCACAATAGACACAATCAGAACAGTTTGTACATTGTCACGGTCTTCATTCACAATAGCCACAATCAGAACAGATTGTACATTGTCACGATTTTCATTCACAATAGACACAATCAGAACAGTTTGCACATTGTCACGATCTTCATTCACAATAGACACAATCAGAACAGTTTGCATATTGTCACGGTCTTCATTCACAATAGACACAATCAGAACAGTTTGCACATTGTCACGGTCTTCATTCACAATAGACACAATCAGAACAGTTTGCACATTGTCACGGTCTTCATTCACAATAGACACAATCAGAACAGTTTGCACATTGTCACGGTCTGTTTTCATTCAGAATAGACACAATCAGAACAGTTTGCATATTGTCACGGTCTTCATTCACAATAGACACAATCAGAACAGTTTGCACATTGTCACGATCTTCATTCACAATAGACACAATCAGAACAGTTTGCACATTGTCACGGTCTTCATTCACAATAGACACAATCAGAACAGATTGTACATTGTCACGGTCTGTCTCCATTCACAATAGACACAATCAGAACAGATTGTACATTGTCACGATCTTCATTCACAATAGACACAATCAGAACAGTTTGCACATTGTCACGATCTTCATTCACAATAGACACAATCAGAACAGTTTGCACATTGCCACGGTCTTCATTCATAATAGACACAATCAGAACAGTTTGCACATTGTCACGGTCTGTTTTCATTCACAATAGACACAATCAGAACAGTTTGCACATTGTCACGGTCTTCATTCACAATAGACACAATCAGAACAGTTTGCACATTGTCACGGTCTTCATTCACAATAGACACAATCAGAACAGTTTGCACATTGCCACGGTCTTCATTCAGAATAGACACAATCAGAACAGTTTGCACATTGTCACGGTTTGTTTTCATTCAGAATAGGCACAATCAGAACAGTTTGCATATTGTCACGGTCTTCATTCACAATAGACACAATCAGAACAGATTGTACATTGTCACGGTCTGTCTTCATTCACAATAGACACAATCAGAACAGTTTTCACATTGTCACGGTCTTCATTCACAATAGACACAATCAGAACAGTTTGCACATTGTCACGATTTTCATTCACAATAGACACAATCAGAACAGTTTGCACATTGTCACGGTCTTCATTCACAATAGACACAATCAAAACAGATTGTACATTGTCACGGTCTGTCTCCATTCACAATAGACACAATCAGAACAGTTTGCATATTGTCACGGTCTTCATTCACAATAGACACAATCAGAACAGTTTGCACATTGTCACGGTCTGTTTTCATTCAAAATAGACACAATCAGAACAGTTTGCATATTGTCACGGTCTTCATTCACAATAGACACAATCAGAACAGTTTGCACATTGTCACGGTCTTCATTCACAATAGACACAATCAGAACAGTTTGTACATTGTCACGGTCTTCATTCACAATAGACACAATCAAAACAGATTGTACATTGTCACGATTTTCATTCACAATAGACACAATCAGAACAGTTTGCACATTGTCACGATCTTCATTCAGAATAGACACAATCAGAACAGTTTGCACACTGCCACGGTCTTCATTCATAATAGACACAATCAGAACAGTTTGCACATTGTCACGGTCTGTTTTCATTCACAATAGACACAATCAGAACAGTTTGCACATTGTCACGGTCTTCATTCACAATAGACACAATCAGAACAGTTTGCACATTGTCACGATCTTCATTCACAATAGACACAATCAGAACAGTTTGCACATTGCCACGGTCTTCATTCAGAATAGACACAATCAGAACAGTTTGCACCGTGTCACGGTTTGTTTTCATTCAGAATAGGCACAATCAGAACAGTTTGCATATTGTCACGGTCTTCATTCACAATAGACACAATCAGAACAGATTGTACATTGTCACGGTCTGTCTTCATTCACAATAGACATCATCAGAACAGTTTTCACATTGTCACGATCTTCATTCACAATAGACACAATCAGAACAGTTTGCACATTGCCACGGTCTTCATTCATAATAGACACAATCAGAACAGTTTGCACATTGTCACGGTCTGTTTTCATTCAGAATAGACACAATCAGAACAGTTTGCATATTGTCACGGTCTTCATTCACAATAGACACAATCAGAACAGATTGTACATTGTCACGGTCTGTCTTCATTCACAATAGACTCAATCAAAACATTTTGCACTTTGTCACGGTCTTCATTCACAATAGACACAATCAAAACATTTTGCACTTTGTCACGGTCTTCATTCACAATAGACACAATCAGAACAGATTGTACATTGTCACGGTCTGTCTTCATTCACAATAGACAAAATCAAAACAGTTTGCACACTGCCACGATCTTCATTCATAATAGACACAATCAGAACAGTTTGCACATTGTCACGGTCTGTTTTCATTCAGAATAGACACAATCAGAACAGTTTGCATATTGTCACGGTCTTCATTCACAATAGACACAATCAGAACAGTTTGCACATTGTCACGGTCTTCATTCACAATAGACACAATCAGAACAGTTTGCACATTGTCACGGTCTGTTTTCATTCAGAATAGACACAATCAGAACAGTTTGAATATTGTCACGGTCTTCATTCACAATAGACACAATCAGAACAGTTTGCACATTGTCACGGTCTTCATTCACAATAGACACAATCAGAACAGTTTGCACATTGTCACGGTCTTCATTCACAATAGACACAATCAGAACAGTTTGCACATTGTCACGGTCTTCATTCACAATAGACACAATCAGAACAGTTTGTACATTGTCACGGTCTTCATTCACAATAGACACAATCAAAACAGATTGTACATTGTCACGGTTTTCATTCACAATAGACACAATCAGAACAGTTTGCACATTGTCACGGTTTTCATTCACAATAGACACAATCAGAACAGTTTGCATATTGTCACGGTCTTCATTCACAATAGACACAATCAGAACAGTTTGCACATTGTCACGGTCTTCATTCACAATAGACACAATCAGAACAGATTGCACATTGCCACGGTCTTCATTCATAATAGACACAATCAGAACAGTTTGCACAGTGTCACGGTCTGTTTTCATTCAGAATAGACACAATCAGAACAGTTTGCATATTGTCACGGTCTTCATTCACAATAAACATCATCAGGACAGTTTTCACATTGTCACGCTCTTCATTCACAATAGACACAATCAGAACAGTTTGCACATTGTCACGATTTTCATTCACAATAGACACAATCAGAACAGTTTGCACATTGTCACGATCTTCATTCACAATAGACACAATCAGAACAGATTGTACATTGTCACGGTCTGTCTCCATTCACAATAGACACAATCAGAACAGATTGTACATTGTCACGATCTTCATTCACAATAGACACAATCAGAACAGTTTGCACATTGTCACGATCTTCATTCAGAATAGACACAATCAGAACAGTTTGCACATTGCCACGGTCTTCATTCATAATAGACACAATCAGAACAGTTTGCACATTGTCACGGTCTGTTTTCATTCACAATAGACACAATCAGAACAGTTTGCACATTGTCACGGTCTTCATTCACAATAGACACAATCAGAACAGTTTGCACATTGTCACGATCTTCATTCACAATAGACACAATCAGAACAGTTTGCACATTGCCACGGTCTTCATTCAGAATAGGCACAATCAGAACAGTTTGCACATTGTCACGGTTTGTTTTCATTCAGAATAGGCACAATCAGAACAGTTTGCATATTGTCACGGTCTTCATTCACAATAGACACAATCAGAACAGATTGTACATTGTCACGGTCTGTCTTCATTCACAATAAACATCATCAGGACAGTTTTCACATTGTCACGCTCTTCATTCACAATAGACACAATCAGAACAGTATGCACATTGTCACGATTTTCATTCACAATAGACACAATCAGAACAATTTGCACATTGTCACAGTCTTCATTCACAATAGACACAATCAGAACAGATTGTAGATTGTCACGGTCTGTCTCCATTCACAATAGACACAATCAGAACAGTTTGCATATTATCACGGTCTTCATTCACAATTGACACAATCAGAACAGTTTGCACATTGTCACGGTCTGTTTTCATTCAAAATAGACACAATCAGAAAAATTTGCATATTGTCACGGTCTTCATTCACAGTAGGCACAATCAGAACAGTTTCCACATTGTCACGGTCTTCATTCACAATAGACACAATCAGAACAGTTTGTACATTGTCACGGTCTTCATTCACAATAGACACAATCAAAACAGATTGTACATTGTCACGATTTTCATTCACAATAGACACAATCAGAACAGTTTGCACATTGTCACGATCTTCATTCAGAATAGACACAATCAGAACAGTTTGCACATTGCCACGGTCTTCATTCATAATAGACACAATCAGAACAGTTTGCACATTGTCACGGTCTGTTTTCATTCACAATAGACACAATCAGAACAGTTTGCACATTGTCACGGTCTTCATTCACAATAGACACAATCAGAACAGTTTGCACATTGTCACGGTCTTCATTCACAATAGACACAATCAGAACAGTTTGCACATTGCCACGGTCTTCATTCAGAATAGGCACAATCAGAACAGTTTGCACCGTGTCACGGTTTGTTTTCATTCAGAATAGGCACAATCAGAAAAGTTTGCATATTGTCACGGTCTTCATTCACAATAGACACAATCAGAACAGATTGTACATTGTCACGGTCTGTCTTCATTCACAATAAACATCATCAGGACAGTTTTCACATTGTCACGCTCTTCATTCACAATAGACACAATCAGAACAGTTTGCACACTGCCACGGTCTTTATTCATAATAGACACAATCAGAACAGTTTGCACATTGTCACGGTCTGTTTTCATTCAGAATAGACACAATCAGAACAGTTTGCATATTGTCACGGTCTTCATTCACAATAGACACAATCAGAACAGATTGTACATTGTCACGGTCTGTCTTCATTCACAATAGACTCAATCAAAACATTTTCCACTTTATCACGGTCTTCATTCACAATAGACACAATCAAAACATTTTGCACTTTGTCACGGTCTTCATTCACAATAGACACAATCAGAACAGATTGTACATTGTCACGGTCTGTCTTCATTCACAATAGACAAAATCAAAACAGTTTGCACACTGCCACGATCTTCATTCATAATAGACAGAATCAGAACAGTTTCCACATTGTCACGGTCTGTTTTCATTCAGAATAGACACAATCAGAACAGTTTGAATATTGTCACGGTCTTCATTCACAATAGACACAATCAGAACAGTTTGCACATTGTCACGGTCTTCATTCACAATAGACACAATCAGAACAGTTTGCACATTGTCACGGTCTGTTTTCATTCAGAATAGACACAATCAGAACAGTTTGCATATTGTCACGGTCTTCATTCACAATAGACACAATCAGAACAGTTTGCACATTGTCACGGTCTTCATTCACAATAGACACAATCAGAACAGATTGCACATTGTCACGGTCTTCATTCACAATAGACACAATCAGAACAGTTTCCACATTGTCACGGTCTTCATTCACAATAGACACAATCAGAACAGTTTGTACATTGTCACGGTCTTCATTCACAATAAACACAATCAAAACAGATTGTACATTGTCACGATTTTCATTCACAATAGACACAATCAGAACAGTTTGCACATTGTCACGATTTTCATTCACAATAGACACAATCAGAACAGTTTGCATATTGTCACGGTCTTCATTCACAATAGACACAATAAGAACAGTTTGCACATTTCACGGTCTTCATTCACAATAGACACAATCAGAACAGATTGCACATTGCCACGGTCTTCATTCATAATAAACACAATCAGAACAGTTTGCACAGTGTCACGGTCTGTTTTCATTCAGAATAGGCACAGTCAGAACAGTTTGCATATTGTCACGGTCTTCATTCACAATAAACATCATCAGGACAGTTTTCACATTGTCACGATCTTCATTCACAATAGACATAATCAGAACAGTATGCACATTGTCACGATTTTCATTCACAATAGACACAATCAGAACAGTTTGCACATTGTCACGATCTTCATTCACAATAGACACAATCCGAACAGATTGTAGATTGTCACGGTCTGTCTCCATTCACAATAAACACAATCAGAACAGATTGTACATTGTCACGATCTTCATTCACAATAGACACAATCAGAACAGTTTGCACATTGTCACGATCTTCATTCAGAATAGACACAATCAGAACAGTTTGCACACTGCCACGGTCTTCATTCATAATAGACACAATCAGAACAGTTTGCACATTGTCACGGTCTGTTTTCATTCACAATAGACACAATAAGAACAGTTTGCACATTGTCACGGTCTTCATTCACAATAGACACAATCAGAACAGTTTGCACGTTGTCACGATCTTCATTCACAATAGACACAATCAGAACAGTTTGCACATTGCCACGGTCTTCATTCAGAATAGGCACAATCAGAACAGTTTGCACCGTGTCACGTTTTGTTTTCATTCAGAATAGGCACAATCAGAAAAGTTTGCATATTGTCACGGTCTTCATTCACAATAGACACAATCAGAACAGATTGTACATTGTCACGGTCTGTCTTCATTCACAATAAACATCATCAGGACAGTTTTCACATTGTCACGCTCTTCATTCACAATAGACACAATCAGAACAGTATGCACATTGTCACGATTTTCATTCACAATAGACACAATCAGAACAATTTGCACATTGTCACGGTCTTCATTCACAATAGACACAATCAGAACAGTTTGCACATTGTCACGATCTTCATTCACAATAGACACAATCAGAACAGTTTGCACATTGTCACGGTCTGTCTTCATTCACAATAGACACAATCAGAACAGTTTGCATATTGTCACGGTCTTCATTCACAATAGACACAATCAGAACAGATTGTACATTGTCACGGTCTGTCTTCATTCACAATAGACTCAATCAAAACATTTTCCACTTTATCACGGTCTTCATTCACAATAGACACAATCAAAACATTTTGCACTTTGTCACGGTCTTCATTCACAATAGACACAATCAGAACAGATTGTACATTGTCACGGTCTGTCTTCATTCACAATAGACAAAATCAAAACAGTTTGCATTTTGTCACTTTCTTCATTCACAATAGACACAATCAGAACAGATTGCACATTGTCACGATCTTCATTCACAATAGACACAATCAGAACAGTTTGCACATTGTCACGGTCTGTCTTCATTCACAATAGACACAATCAGAACAGTTTGCACATTGCCACGGTCTTCATTCATAATAGACACAATCAGAACAGTTTGCACATTGTCACGGTCTGTTTTCATTCAGAATAGACACAATCAGAACAGTTTGCATATTGTCACGGTCTTCATTCACAATAGACACAATCAGAACAGTTTGCACATTGTCACGGTCTTCATTCACAATAGACACAATCAGAACAGATTGCCCATTGCCACGGTCTTCATTCATAATAAACATAATCAGAACAGTTTGCACAGTGTCACGGTCTTTTTTCATTCAGAATAGGCACAATCAGAACAGTATTCACATTGTCACGATTTTCATTCACAATAGACACAATCAGAACAGTTTGCACATTGTCACAGTCTTCATTCACAATAGACACAATCAAAACAGATTGTAGATTGTCACGGTCTGTCTCCATTCACAATAGACACAATCAGAACAGTTTGCATATTATCACGGTCTTCATTCACAATTGACACAATCAGAACAGTTTGCACAGTGTCACGGTCTGTTTTCATTCAAAATAGACACAATCAGAAAAATTTGCATATTGTCACGGTCTTCATTCACAATAGAACAATCAGAACAGTTTCCACATTGTCACGGTCTTCATTCACAATAGACACAATCAGAACAGTTTGTACATTGTCACGGTCTTCATTCACAATAGACACAATCAAAACAGATTGTACATTGTCACGATTTTCATTCACAATAGACACAATCAGAACAGTTCGCACACTGCCACGGTCTTCATTCATAATAGACACAATCAGAACAGTTTGCACATTGTCACGGTCTCTTTTCATTCACAATAGACACAATCAGAACAGTTTGCACATTGTCACGGTCTTCATTCACAATAGACACAATCAGAACAGTTTGCACGTTGTCACGATCTTCATTCACAATAGACACAATCAGAACAGTTTGCACATTGCCACGGTCTTCATTCAGAATAGGCACAATCAGAACAGTTTGCACCGTGTCACGGTTTGTTTTCATTCAGAATAGGCACAATCAGAACAGTTTGCATATTGTCACGGTCTTCATTCACAATAGACACAATCAGAACAGATTGCACATTGTCACGATCTTCATTCACAATAGACACAATCAGAACAGTTTGCACTTTGTCACGGTCTGTCTTCATTCACAATAGACACAATCAGAACAGTTTGCACACTGCCACGGTCTTCATTCATAATAGACACAATCAGAACAGTTTGCACATTGTCACGGTCTGTTTTCATTCAGAATAGACACAATCAGAACAGTTTGCATATTGTCACGGTCTTCATTCAAAATAGACACAATCAGAACAGATTATACATTGTCACGGTCTGTCTTCATTCACAATAGACAAAATCAAAACATTTTCCACTTTATCACGGTCTTCATTCACAATAGACACAATCAAAACATTTTGCACTTTGTCACGTTCTTCATTCACAATAGACACAATCAGAACAGATTGTACATTGTCACGGTCTGTCTTCATTCACAATAGACAAAATCAAAACAGTTTGCATTTTGTCACGGTCTTCATTCACAATAGGCACAATCAGAACAGTTTGCACATTGTCACGGTCTTCATTCACAATAGACACAATCAGAACAGATTGCACATTGTCACGATCTTCATTCACAATAGACACAATCAGAACAGTTTGCACATTGTCACGGTCTGTCTTCATTCACAATAGACACAATCAGAACAGTTTGCACACTGCCACGATCTTCATTCATAATAGACACAATCAGAACAGTTTGCACATTGTCACGGTCTGTTTTCATTCAGAATAGACACAATCAGAACAGTTTGAATATTGTCACGGTCTTCATTCACAATAGACACAATAAGAACAGTTTGCACATTGTCACGGTCTTCATTCACAATAGACACAATTAGAACAGATTGCACATTGCCACGGTCTTCATTCATAATAAACACAATCAGAACAGTTTGCACAGTGTCACGGTCTTTTTTCATTCAGAATAGGCACAATCAGAACAGTATTCACATTGTCACGATTTTCATTCACAATAGACACAATCAGAACAGTTTGCACATTGTCACGGTCTTCATTCACAATAGACACAATCAAAATAGATTGTACATTGTCACGGTCTGTCTTCATTCACAATAGACATAATCAGAACAGATTGTACATTGTCACGGTCTGTCTTCATTCACAATAGACACAATCAGAACAGATTGTACATTGTCACGGTCTGTTTTCATTCAGAATAGACACAATCAGAACAGTTTTCATATTATAACGGTCTTCATTCACAATAGACACAATCAGAACAGTTTGCACATTGTCACGATCTTCATTCACAATAGACACAATCAGAACAGTTTGCACATTGCCACGGTCTTCATTCAGAATAGGCACAATCAGAACAGTTTGCATATTGTCACGGTCTTCATTCACAATAGACACAATCAGAACAGATTGTACATTGTCACGGTCTGTCTTCATTCACAATAGACTCAATCAAAATATTTTGCACTTTGTCACGGTCTTCATTCACAATAGACACAATCAAAACATTTTGCACTTTGTCACGGTCTTCATTCACAATAGACACAATCAGAACAGATTGTACATTGTCACGGTCTGTCTTCATTCACAATAGACAAAATCAAAACAGTTTGCATTTTGTCACGGTCTGTCTTCATTCCCAATAGACAAAATCAAAACAGGTTGCATTTTGTCACGGTCTTCATTCACAATAGGCACAATCAGACCAGTTTTTACATTGTCACGGTCTGTCTTCATTCACAATAGACTCAATCAGAACAGTTTGCACTTTGTTACGGTCTTCATTCACAATAGACGCAATCAGAACAGATTGTACATTGTCACGGCCTGTCTTCATTCACAATAGACTCAATCAAAACATTTTGCACTTTGTCACGGTCTTCATTCACAATAGACACAATCAGAACAGTTTGCACACTGCCACGGTCTTCATTCATAATAGACACAATCAGAACAGTTTGCACATTGTCACGGTCTGTTTTCATTCAGAATAGACACAATCAGAACAGTTTGCATATTGTTACGGTCTTCATTCACAATAGACACAATCAGAATAGGTATAAATTACCTTCATCACATAAAGATACAGATGAAGTTTCAGTTCTTAATGAGAAATAAACTTTATCTAAAATAATTTCTCAGGTATAGTAAAATCTTTATGTTCTTTACTGTTTTGATTATAAATAACAGTATCTGGTTTCATGTACACACACACACAAAAGGTTACGCACCTCACGTATTGCACACCATCGATATAACTCGAATTTACTCTCAGTTCACTGTATGAACAGGTTAAGCCATTGTAAAAGTTGCTCTCAAGAACAGGATAAGCCATTGTAAAAGTTGCTCTCAAGAACAGGTTAAGCCATTGTAAAAGTTGCTCTCAAGAACAGGTTAAGCCATTGTAAAATTTGCTATCAAGAACAGGTTAAGCCATTGTAAAATTTTCTATCAAGAACAGGTCAGCCATTGTATAATTTTCTCTCAAAGACAAGCTAAGCCTTTGTAAAGTTCTCTCTAAAGAACAAGCTAAGCCTTTGTAAAGTTCTCTCCAAAGAACAATCTAAGCCTTTGTAAAGTTTTCTCTAAAGAACAGGTTAAGCCCTTGTAAAGTTTTCTCTAAAGAACAGGTTAAGCCCTTGTAAAGTTTTCTCTAAAGAACAAGCTAAGCCTTTGTAAAGTTTTCTCTAAAGAACAAGCTAAGCCTTTGTAAAGTTTTCTCTAAAGAACAAGCTAAGCCTTTGTAAAGTTTTCTCTAAAGAACAGGTTAAGCCTTTAGAAAGAAGTGTTAAGGAAATATTCAGGAAACTGTTGTTTCAAAAACGACAGTTTCAAATTTGGCACTCAAATAGTTTCATAATTAACATAAAATAAAATAACCATAACATTCTTTGTTAAGATATTTTTATGTGTAACCAATCACATTCTAACACGAACACTAAGCACATTATTAGCTTATTTGTTGCAGTTCCAATAGAAAAAACAACTTACATCACAACGATTTGTCCAGTAGAGAGAGACAATTCCTCCTTCACACTACATCGGTCAACATACGAAGAGAGACCAGCATACTGGCTAACTGGAGAAAAGAAACATTATGTAATGTCGTTCAGAGAGACCAAATAGGAAAAAAACAAAAATCAAGTTATATCGTTCTGAGAAGGAAGGTAAAACATACTTTGATACAGATGAGTATCTTGAAGCAGTGAGAGAGATAAGTAAAGATGAATATAGACAGATAATGAATAAGAAAGAATATAAGAACATCCGTGGAACTGGAATATGTTAAATTTGTTTCTTAAATTAAGTAGACAGATAAACAATGGGATATTTGAGTTTTAAGTCTGCTAATACAGGGCTGTGCCACTGGAAAGATATACATAATTGAGAATTTCAGTTGGTAGATGGAAAAATGTAATATAAATTAACAGATAAGTATGCAGAACCAGAGAACCCTAAATAAAATGAGAGACAAATATATCATGTGTAGTGCTCTTTTAGATCTAGCATTTTGTTTGTATCAGTTACTACTTATGTTACTGTAATAGAATGTTTTGTAACTACTCCTTGTTTGTATTAGTTACTACTTATGTTCTGTAATAGAATGTTTTGTATGTACTCCTTGTTTGTATTAGTTACTACTTATGTTCTGTAATAGAATGTTTTGTAAGTACTCCATGTTTGTATTAGTTACTACTTATGTTCTGTAATAGAATGTTTTGTATGTACTCCATGTTTGTATTAGTTACTACTTGTGTTACTGTAATAGAATGTTTTGTATGTACTCCTTGTTTGTATTAGTTACTACTTGTGTTACTGTAATAGAATGTTTTGTAAGTACTCCTTGTTTGTATTAGTTACTACTTATGTTCTGTAATAGAATGTTTTGTAAGTACTCCTTGTTTGTATTAGTTACTACTTATGTTACTGTAATAGAATGTTTTGTAACTACTCCTTGTTTGTATTAGTTACTACTTATGTTACTGTAATAGAATGTTTTGTAAGTACTCCATGTTTGTATTAGTTACTACTCATGTTCTGTAATAGAATGTTTTGTAAGTACTCCTTGTTTGTATTAGTTACTACTTGTGTTACTGTAATAGAATGTTTTGTAAGTACTCCTTGTTTGTATTAGTTACTACTTATGTTACTGTAATAGAATGTTTTGTAACTACTCCTTGTTTGTATTAGTTACTACTTATGTTCTGTAATAGAATGTTTTGTAAGTACTCCTTGTTTGTATTAGTTACTACTTATGTTCTGTAATAGAATGTTTTGTATGTACTCCTTGTTTGTATTAGTTACTACTTGTGTTACTGAAATAGAATGTTTTGTATGTACTCCTTGTTTGTATTAGTTACTACTTATGTTACTGTAATAGAATGTTTTGTAAGTACTCCTTGTTTGTATTAGTTACTACTTATGTTACTGTAATAGAATGCTTTGTAAGTACTCCTTGTTTGTATTAGTTACTACTTATGTTACTGTAATAGAATGCTTTGTAAGTACTCCTTGTTTGTATTAGTTACTACTTATGTTACTGTAATAGAATGCTTTGTAAGTACTCCTTGTTTGTATTAGTTAATATTTATGTTACTGAAATAGAATGTTTTGTAAGTACTCCATGTTTGTATTAGTTACTACTTATGTTCTGTAATAGAATGTTTTGTAAGTACTCCTTGTTTGTATTAGTTACTACTTATGTTCTGTAATAGAATGTTTTGTAAGTACTCCTTGCTTGTATTAGTTACTACTTATGTTCTGTAATATAATGTTTTGTAAGTATTAGTTACTACCTGTGAATGCTTTGTAAGTTAGTTACTACTTATGTTCTGTACTGTAATAGAATGTTTGTATTAGTTACTACTTATGTTACTGTAATAGAATGCTTTGTAAGTACTCCATGTTTGTATTAGTTACTACTTATGTTCTGTAATATAATGTTTTGTAAGTACTCCATGTTTGCATTAGTTACTACTTATGCTACTGTAATAGAATGTGTTGTAAGTACTCCTTGTTTGTATTAGTTACTACTTTTGTTACTGTAATAGAATGTTTTGTATGTACTCCTTGTTTGTATTAGTTACTACTTATGTTACTGAAATAGAATGTTTTGTAAGTACTCCTTGTTTGTATTAGTTACTACTTATGTTCTGTAATAGAATGTTGTTTGTATTAGTTACTACTTATGTTCTGTAATAGAATGTTTTGTAAGTACTCCTTGTTTGTATTAGTTACTACTTATGTTCTGTAATAGAATGTTTTGTTTTGTAAGTACTCCTTGTTTGTATTAGTTACTACTTATGTTACTGTAAGTACTTGTTTGTATTAGTTACTACTTATGTTCTGTAATAGAATGTTTTGTAAGTACTCCTTGTTTGTATTAGTTACTACTTATGTTCTGTAATAGAATGTTTTGTAAGTACTCCTTGTTTGTATTAGTTACTACTTATGTTCTGTAATAGAATGTTTTATATGTACTCCTTGTTTGTATTAGTTACTACTTATGTTCTGTAATAGAATGTTTTGTAAGTACTCCTTGTTTGTATTAGTTACTACTTAATGTTCTGTAATAGAATGTTTTGTAAATGTACTCCTTGTTTGTATTAGTTACTACTTATGTTCTGTAATAGAATGTTTTGTAAGTACTCCTTGTTTGTATTAGTTACTACTTGTGTTACTGTAATAGAATGTTTTGTAAGTACTCCTTGTTTGTATTAGTTACTACTTTTGTTACTGTAATAGAATGTTTTGTAAGTACTCCTTGTTTGTATTAGTTACTACTTATGTTACTGTAATAGAATGCTTTGTAAGTACTCCTTGTTTGTATTAGTTACTACTTATGTTCTGTAATAGAATGTTTTGTAAGTACTCCTTGTTTGTATTAGTTACTACTTATGTTCTGTAATAGAATGTTTTGTAAGTACTCCATGTTTGTATTAGTTACTACTTGTGTTACTGTAATAGAATGTTTTGTAAGTACTCCTTGTTTGTATTAGTTACTACTTATGTTACTGTAATAGAATGTTTTGTAAGTACTCCTTGTTTGTATTAGTTACTACTTATGTTACTGTAATAGAATGTGTTGTAAGTACTCCTTGTTTGTATTAGTTACTACTTATGTTACTGTAATAGAATGTGTTGTAAGTACTCCTTGTTTGTATTAGTTACTACTTATGTTCTGTAATAGAATGTTTTGTAAGTACTCCTTGTTTGTATTAGTTACTACTCATGTTCTGTAATAGAATGTTTTGTAAGTACTCCTTGTTTGTATTAGTTACTACTTATGTTCTGTAATAGAATGTTTTATATGTACTCCTTGTTTGTATTAGTTACTACTTATGTTCTGTAATAGAATGTTTTGTAAGTACTCCTTGTTTGTATTAGTTACTACTTGTGTTCTGTAATAGAATGTTTTGTAAGTACTCCATGTTTGTATTAGTTACTACTTATGTTCTGTAATAGAATGTTTTGTAAGTACTCCTTGTTTGTATTAGTTACTACTTGTGTTACTGTAATAGAATGTTTTGTAAGTACTCCTTGTTTGTATTAGTTACTACTTTTGTTACTGTATCAGGATGTTTGTAAGTACTCCTTGTTTGTATTAGTTACTACTTATGTTACTGTAATAGAATGTTTGTAAGTACTCCTTGTTTGTATTAGTTACTACTTATGTTCTGTAATAGAATGTTTTGTACGTACTCCATGTTTGTATTAGTTACTACTTGTGTTACTGTAATAGAATGTTTTGTAAGTACTCCATGTTTGTATTAGTTACTACTTGTGTTACTGTAATAGAATGTTTTGTATGTACTCCTTGTTTGTATTAGTTACTACTTATGTTACTGTAATAGAATGTGTTGTAAGTACTCCTTGTTTGTATTAGTTACTACTTATGTTACTGTAATAGAATGTGTTGTAAGTACTCCTTGTTTGTATTAGTTACTACTTATGTTACTGTAATAGAATGTGTTGTAAGTACTCCTTGTTTGTATTAGTTACTACTTATGTTCTGTAATAGAATGTTTTGTAAGCACTCCTTGTTTGTATTAGTTACTACTTATGTTACTGTAATAGAATGTTTTGTAAGTACTCCTTGTTTGTATTAGTTACTACTTATGTTCTGTAATAGAATGTTTTGTATGTACTCCTTGTTTGTATTAGTTACTACTTATGTTACTGTAATAGAATGTTTTGTAAGTACTCCTTGTTTGTATTAGTTACTACTTATGTTACTGTAATAGAATGTGTTGTAAGTACTCCTTGTTTGTATTATTTACTACTTTTGTTACTGTAATAGAATGTTTTGTATGTACTCCTTGTTTGTATTAGTTACTACTTATGTTACTGTAATAGAATGTTTTGTAAGTACTCCATGTTTGTATTAGTTACTACTTGTGTTACTGTAATAGAATGTTTTGTATGTACTCCTTGTTTGTATTAGTTACTACTTATGTTACTGTAATAGAATGTTTTGTAAGTACTCCATGTTTGTATTAGTTACTACTTTTGTTACTGTAATAGAATGTTTTGTATGTACTCCTTGTTTGTATTAGTTACTACTTGTGTTACTGTAATAGAATGCATTGTAAGTACTCCTTGTTTGTATTAGTTACTACTTGTGTTACTGTAATAGAATATTTTGTAAGTACTCCTTGTTTGTATTAGTTACTACTTATGTTACTGTATCAGGATGTTTGTAAGTACTCCATGTTTGTATTAGTTACAACTTATGTTACTGTATCAGGATGTTTGTAAGTACTCCTTGTTTGTATTTGTTACTACTTGTCTTACTGTATCAGGATGTTTGTAAGTACTCCTTGTTTGTATTTGTTACTACTTATCTTACTGTATCAGGATGTTTGTAAGTACTCCTTGTTGTATTTGTTACTACTTGTCTTACTGTATCAGGATGTTTGTAAGTACTTCTTGTTTGTATTTGTTACTACTTATCTTACTGTATCAGGATGTTTGTAAGTACTCCTTGTTTGTTTTAGGTTAGGGTGAAGGTCTTACCTGCTGAAGCAATGTTTTCCATGTCCTCCTTTCCACAAGTTGAAGGAACACAAACACCCAATCGGAAGGACAAGAAGTAAAAAAGTGGAGCATTATCTATTAGGTACTTCATCACAAACTGTAACGAAACGTGAATATTGAAGATACAATAGGGTAAAAAGAAAACTTATATTTCGCTACTGTAAACGTAATAATGATGCGTTATTAACAACAGGAAAACGTAGTTTGTAAACGTAATAATGATGCGTTATTAACAACAGGAAAACGTAGTTTGTAAACGTAATAATTATGTGTTATTAACAACAGGAAAACATAGTTTGTAAACGTAATAATGATGTGTTATTAACAACGGCAAAACGTAGTTTGTAAACGTAATAACGATGTGTTATTAACAACGGCAAAACGTAGTTTGTAAACGTAATAACGATGTGTTATTAACAACGGCAAAACGTAGTTTGTAAACGTAATAATGATGTGTTATTAACAACGGCAAAACGTAGTTTGTAAACGTAATAATGATGTGTTATTAACAACGGCAAAACGTAGTTTGTAAACGTAATAACGATGTGTTATTAACAACGGCAAAACGTAGTTTGTAAACGTAATAACGATGTGTTATTAACAACGGCAAAACGTAGTTTGTAAACGTAAGAACGATGTGTTATTAACAACGGCAAAACGTAGTTTGTAAACGTAATAACGATGTGTTATTAACAACGGCAAAACGTAGTTTGTAAACGTAATAATGATGTGTTATTAACAACGGCAAAACGTAGTTTGTAAACGTAATAACGATGTGTTATTAACAACGGCAAAACGTAGTTTGTAAACGTAATAACGATGTGTTATTAACAACGGCAAAACGTAGTTTGTAAACGTAATAACGATGTGTTATTAACAACGGCAAAACATAGTTTGTAAACGTAATAACGATGTGTTATTAACAACGGCAAAACGTAGTTTGTAAACGTAATAACGATGTGTTATTAACAACGGCAAAACGTAGTTTGTAAACGTAATAACGATGTGTTATTAACAACGGCAAAACGTAGTTTGTAAACGTAATAATGATGTGTTAATAACAACGGCAAAACATAGTTTGTAAACGGTATAAGGATTTATTTTGTTTTAAGGGTTTAATATTTTACTGTGTTTGAAAGAAAGTCAATTTTCTAATACAAGAAGGATTATCTAGTTTGCAAGATATCATATTATGAAAATTAGTTGTGTTATTAAAGGACAACGAAGTTAAAGTGAAGGAAACGGATATGACGTCATTTTTTCAATTGACTTATATCGTTGTTGTTGTTTTAAATACAGAACACTTTACTAAATTATATTTGTTGCTTACAGAGCTTAAAATGTCGTATCTCTTTTGATCTCACTAATAATAGACACTCAATGGAACAATGAGTTTTTTTATAAACGCTAAATATGGACATCTTCACGGTCGTACTTTGTTTATGCTACATTTAAATGAATAAGTTAATGTGTATCTACTAAAGGTTTTCCTTCACCTGATGGTTAATAAATCCATCAAGACCGATTGGTTGTTTCGGTTATTTGACTTGATTTGTATACTTTTAAAAGTATATAAAACTTTATATTCAAGATATCATGGTATAAAACTTTATATTCAAGATATCATGGTAAACTTGAATATCTTTAACTCGTCTTGTTCTACCAGCAACACCATTGGTGGTTCTTCGCAAATTATAACATAGCATAGAATGTAAGGACCTGCTGATCCATCTATGCTGTTCTATACAATAAAGTTTATTGTTGTTATAATATAAATATTTACTAAGCCGCACTTAAATTTCATACAAATTGCTGCATTCACCACATCAGAAGACAATAAGTTCCAATGTCTAATTACGTCGTTTTAAGAAAAATAAAACTGTTTTAGATAAAGATGACTTCTATGCTGCTAAAATTTATATTCCTGTCCTTAAACATTCTAGTATGATCCCTTCTAACATATGATAGTATTTCCATCCCAAGTGTCATCCTAGTCGTCCTTCCTGGGACCTTTTCCAACAATTCAGTGTTCTTTTGAAGGCATGTATCCCAAGAATGGTTTGCTTTAAATTTCGCGCAAAGCTACACGAGGGCTATCTGCGCTAGCCGTCCCTAATTTAGCAGTGTTAGACTAGAGGGAAGGCCACCACCACCCACCACCAACTCTTGGGTGACTCTTTTACCAATGAATAGTAGGATTGACCGTAAAATTATAACGTCACCACGGTTTGGTTTTTGGAATTTCGCACAAAGCTGCTCGAGGGCTATCTGTGCTAGCCGTCCCTAATTTAGCAGTGTAAGACTAGAGGGAAGGCAGCTAGTCATCACCACCCACCGCCAACTCTTGGGCTACTCTTTTACCAACGAAAAGTGGAATTGACAGTCACATTATAACGCCCCCACGGCTGAAAGGGCGAGCATGTTTGGTGCGACGGGGATTCGAACCCTCGACCCTCAGATTACGAGTCGCACGCCTTAACCCACCTGGCCATGCCGAGCTTGCCCATGAATGAACACAATCCTCCATATGTGGCCTAAGCAGTGACTTATCCAATGAAATTATAACCTCTTTAAACTTGTATTCAATACCTTTATTTTGTCATTTTAAAATCCTATTTGCTCTATCTCTAACAAAAGCACCTTGCTTGGATGACTTAATGGATTAATCATCCACTACATCAATGTCAGTTAAAGTTATGTCCATCAAAATTTATTTCCTCAACTCAACAAATGATGCAAATCATTTCGTAAAGCATCTTTCTCCTCCTCACAGCTAGAAACACAAAATACTTTGATGTCATTACCAAATATAAGTAACCTACTGACCATTCTTTCATTTAGAAATCTTCTAACAGCAGTGCTTACGAATCTGTCATTTTTCTTCTGCTACCAACAGCTTTGTCCATTTCACTGTCAGTTATTGATTCACATGAGAACCAGCTATTAGTCGTTTCTTGGTAAAGTTGGAGGTCTTTCCTCTCTTGCTGCTTTCTTTGTTAATCAAGAAATTGAATGTGTATTTCTTTAGATAACACAAACATTCTATTTTTTTTCCTGAGGCACCGTGAAAAGTGACATTCTTAAAATGTAGGCAGTGTCTTCGTACAGTTATTGATATTTTGGTAATTTTTCTCTCCTTTCTTTTAGACTTTTACTACTGAGGCCAAGCTGAAATAAACTAACGTAAAGAATTCCAAAATATCTATGGTTTGAAAGGATATTTCAATAATGTCATGAAATTTTGACATTCAGCATACTTGAGGCCCCTTTGGTCATCAGTATTACTTAACGTAAGACCACAGAAATTTTAATGGTGGAAACCATGTAGCGAAATTCAAAACAAACCCGAGGGACATTCAAACCAAAAACTGTACCTATCGAAAATGTAGCTCAGTTAAGTAAACTACCATCTAAATAAATCTTATTACATGGAACCATTTTCAACCATTTTTAACAGGAAGCTTTACTTTATTTTAGCAATAAAGCATTAACGTTGCAGGGGCTTATTTATTAGTTATTGAAGACTTCAATGATAAAGTTTGTTTGTTTGTTTTGGAATTTCGCACAAAGCTACTCGAGAGCTATCTGTGCTAGCCGTCCCTAATTTAGCAGTGTAAGACTAGAGGAAAGGCAGCTAGTCATCACCACCCACCGCCAACTCTTGGGCTACTCTTTTACCAACGAAAAGTGGGATTGACCGTCACATTATAACGCCCCCACGGCTGGGAGGGCGGGCATGTTTGGCGCGACTCGGGCGCGAACCCGCGACCCTCAGATTACGAAGCGCACGCCTTAACGCGCTTGGTCATGCCAAGCCCTCAATGATGAAGAGGATATGGGATGGTTTTTATAGTAATAAACTTGATGACTAATATAAATAATTCAAATTCTCGTCCTTGTACTCATTGTTATATAATGATGTATCTAGGCTTAAGTCTTTACCCGTAAAAAGGTTGCTCAGACACTTATATTTTCTGTTTATAATTTATTATAAAATGTCTTCTTATCAGTTACAGCTATGGGCTTGCTATAGAATGTTAGTGGATTAGATTGTTTTGAAGTTACCGCTCTATTGTCCAGTCACGCAGTCTGAGTCTGATTAAACTAATCATCTCGGGAACTAGGATCAGAAATATACGTGTATATATATATAAACTGGAGCTACTAAACCTAAATTTTGATAGTGTGTGCGTTTCTTGTTAATCACAAAGCTACACTAGAAGTAGAGAAGCGTGAATTTTAACGTTGTAAGCCTTCAGGCTTAGCTCTCAACAACGGGGTAGGTGGGTAGTATTGGGTTGAGGAATAATTCGTGAGCGTTTTTTCAAGTTAAACAAATATATTCATAAATGAAACGCTTTCGCATAATATTTCATGCCATTTGGTAGATAATTTTTTGCTCTAATAGATGGTGTCTTTGATTTTCATATGTCTTTAATTTTTGCTTTCATTTTCAGCTCATTAAATGGAATGTCAAGTGGACAAAATCGAGCATTTTCGACACCATCTGCTTTTCGCATTTAATTTCTTGCAATTTCGTTTAAAACAATGCATACTATATACCTAGGTATTACATGAAATAAAGTATCATAATAAATGTTTTGGGTGTAATGTGTTCATGCATTGAAGTATTGTATAGTCTTGCATGTAATGCTTGAATGAAATTATTTAAAAACGCTCACGAATTATTCCTCAACCTAATACATTAAAAGTACCTGCCTCCTTGCGTAACCTTGACACAAGTATCTTGACACAATCTCACTAGGCATTGGTTATTTGACCTTCTTCTGATGAAAGAAATAAGCACGTGCTATAAATTTTATCAATCCATTTAACCTGTAGCCATTTTAATGCGGTTAGTTAGGAGAAAATGGAAGTTTTGGCCACTCAAAGACCACATTCCTTTTCAATAAGTGATCATTTTTGTACGTTGTCTCACCCTTTATGTGATATGAAATTGTTTTGAACGCTGAGACTTGTTTGCTTATTTCAAAATTTCGCGCAAAATCACACAGAGGTTATTATACGCGTAATTCTACCCTAATTTTAAAGTGACATACACGAGAAGGATGGCACCTCCTGATGACCACCTGTAAACAGATTTGGCCTATTCTTATCTCACCAAATTGCGGAATTTGATCCTTAACCATGTAGTACACCCACAGTCTTATAAGGTGAAAAGTGTATTCTTCTGTAGCAATGGGACACGAACAGTGCATCATCGGATTCAAAGTCCAAGAATGCTTATCAACAGGTCATTCTCGCATGATGAGACTTGATAAGTCTATCCATTCATAAAAATCTTGGAAGACTAAAACAGGATGGAACCTTGTACCAGTTCTGTGTTCTATTGATCTGGTTTTTTTGTTCAATTTATTTCACCCTAAAACAAGAAGACATAGCCGTCTGTTCTTTCATTCTGAAATGTGTTATTGGCCCCAACACCAGATCATGTAATACATCTTCAGTATTATAAGTAAACATATATGAGAATCATTAACTCAGATTGACATTTTTCTCCATAACTATTTCGCACTGAAATGGTCATAGACATCTGAACAAATCTGCAAAAAAAACTGCTACGGTTTGAATCATCAGAAGACATATTCAAATTAACCCTCTTAACATTATCATATTATGTTAGAACTCTTGCTTATATGATACTGAAAAAACCTTTTTTATTATGCGATGTGGAATTCCAACTTTGCGAAATTTTTATCCCGTGTGCACGTAGATTTGCAATAGGCGCCACGATTTTATCGTTTCATCTCAGTTTTCCGTCACGGAGAACCTTATTTTTTTCTGTTCTCAAGATGTCGATAGAACGTCATGAATACGTCACACACGGATCTAATGCACAGGCGCTACGGGAAATTGGCTAGTATCTATAAGATTTATTTTGAAACATATTTTTTACCCACTGAAAAACCCAGGAACAAGATTTGTTTGAAGCTAGATTCAAAGTTAAACAACGAGCTATCTGTGTTCTTCTGTCCGCCACGGATACTGTTTCCCAGTTTCTAGGGTTGTGCAAGAAGTGGAAAAAAAAGTCCCTCCCTCTTGAAAATTTTGTCAATGTGTTTTTTATTAGATAACATAAACATACAGGATTTTAGAACGCGCTCAACGAGACCGTTCGAATATGACCTCAAATCCTAATTTTGACTTTTTTAGTTACATTTTCTCATCAAAATGTTGTCCATCTGCTGTAGTTTTTAAATATATTTTTATTCCAGTTAACATACAGATCTCGTCGAGTTCTTTCTAAAACCACATACTTTTACACGTGTCTGTTATCTGATAAAAGATAAAACACATTAACATTTTCAAGGGGAACAACTTACTGTCTACCCCCTGTAACTCCCTCTGTAACTCCATAGACATACCGCTCTGCCACTGACGGGGGCAATAAACGGACTTACACAGAGAAAACCTGGGGTTCGATTTCCAGCGGTGTACATTGTAGATGGCTCAATATCGGTGTGGTGTAATACAAAAACAAACGTCAAACAGGAAACATAACACTTTGTTCTAAAAAACAAAATAAATAATTTTTATCGCCATAAACAGGTAAATCAGAAATATGCTTAATTTATTTAACAATAAACCAAATATCAGTTAATAAAATGGCTGAGTTAATGAATTAGAAATAATGGTAAAGTATTTCACAATTAACCAATTAGAAATCCGATATTTAAGCTTAGGTGATTACGTCATGAACAATAATTAACCAATCAGGAAGCTAATTTTATGAGATTAAACGATTACGTCATGAGCGATCAGTAACCAATCAAGAAGCTAAATTTTAAGCTTGGGTGGTCACGTCATGAGCGATTAATATATCATATTAGTATTTAGTTGTAAGTGCAAGTATGTTCCAAACATTCACAGGAAGAAAAGAAACAATATTAATTCTCTCTGTCTTCATCATGGGTCCTTCGTATATTTTACTAATTACTTAACTCTTTAAACCCACAATTTTTTCTTCGTTCTACCGGAATTCTTTTTACCGTGTCTTAGTAGTCATCGTCTAACTTTATAAAATTTGCTGTCTGTTTATGAAAGGTGTATAATAAGACGGTTTGGGTTAGTTTTCAATCAAAGAAACACAAATGTTATCGAACACTGAATTACCGTTCGATCCGTAAATCGGGGTTTTTGGGCGGTTTGTTTTGTTTGGTCTTTCGTTTGTCTGAAATTAAGCGCAAAGCTGCACGGGTATCGAAATCCGTTTTATAACGTTGCAAATCCACAGACATGTCGTTGCGTCACAAGGGAGATTTTTTTTTTTTTTAGACGGACTCTGGGAGCGTTCGCTCGAGTGTAATGAGTTCAAATATAACGTTTTGTGGTCCACATTTTCAAACGGCCTTCGGAAAAATCACGTTTTTAATTAACTAGTGATTCTTTTCGTTCTTTATTAAGTCTTTAACTTCGCATAAAAAACTGAATTTAATTAGAGAAGGAACGTCGATCTTATAAAATGATGCTACGAACTGAGCGTTGGTCGTGCCTTGCCACCATTTTGAGCCATAACACATGAACCGTTCGTCAGATGCCAAGGTATATGTGGTACGCACAGCATTAAACATTACTTTCGTTCGGTCTCGCGTATTTGCTACTGACCTATTGCTTAGTTGAGCCCTCACTAGCGGTTAGAAGTCTAAAATGTAACCCTGGGTCCGACTAGTTATCCATTACACCTCGACCTGAGGGAATCTTTCTGATATCTCCCAGTAACTTTTATAGAAAGTAATTTAAGTTGTACCTCGCAACAACTTGTTACAGCATGCGAATAGCACATGGATGTGTCTGCGTTTTATATGAAAGCTCTGTCATGTCCACCGCGTGGAATCAAACCATGGATTATCGCTTTACAAGTCTATGAACTTTACAAAAAGTACAATTTTAAAATTATCTGTGCTAACCTGCCCTTCCCCAGTAACTCAGCGGTATGCCTGCGAACTTACAATGCTAAAAACCAGGTTTCGATACCAACGGTGGGCAGAGCATAGATAACCCATTGTGTAGCTTTGTGCTTATTTCAAAAACAACAACAATTGTATTAAACCGATTTCCCGTAGCGCCAGTGCATTATGTCCGTGTGTGATGCATTCATTAGTTCATACCTGCACCCTGAGAATAGAGGAAAATAAACTTCCCCGTGGCGAGAAACAAGAAAATCGTGACCCCTATTGCAAATCTACATGCACACAGGATGAAAAGTGTGTGAAGGTAAAGGTTGCACATCGCGTAACAAGAATTTTTTTTCCAGTATCATATAAGTAAGAGCTCCAATTCCAGTATTATTATGATTTTTTCTTTTTAAATAGGGCGGGCCCTGCTTGAAGGTTAACCTGATTTATCTGTGAATTCGAGGGCCGATTGTTAACAACTCATTGCCCCCAAACAAATTCAATACTTTGAAAAGCCTAATTATGTGCTTTCGGATGAAAATGTTAAACAAAACTACAACCTTCAGCGACAGAGCGGCATGTCTGCGGACGTACTAGACTAGAAACCGAGTTTCGATAGCCCATTGTACAACTTTGGGCTTAATCACAAACAAAAAACCCTTTTCAAAGCTCAAAATTTGAGTAAAACTCCACCTATTGCAAAATCTATGTTATTTAATAACACTATTCGCATCACAAAAATAAATGACTTTCCTAAACATGTCAACCAAAGAACGTGAGAGGTTATAGACAAAAAAGTAGATCGTATCATTACATATTACTGACTTTTCGTGAATGGACATTTCACTCCAATTATACGTACAATTTAACTGACCTTTTTCGTGAACTGCTTCGAGTAGCGTGCTTTTCTATAATGAAAAGGAAATCAACTAACTTAAGCTTTTATAATTCGCCAGAAGAACGAAAATTCATCTTTCTTCATTTAAGCAACTTTAAATGCGACATCTAGAAGTACTCAAGTAAAACAGTGGAACCAATATTAGGCTTAACAAAAAAAGGAAATCAAACTGTTATCACAGATATTGATGCTCATCTGAAGCTCCCCCTACAGAATAAAAGTTAAATTAAGGTCAGGTGATTTTCATCTTTCGTTTGAAACGCGAAGAAAACTGAGAAAAGAAATGAACTACAATTCAATGGTATAAAATTATTAGTTTTCCTTTTCTGTTTTCACACTTGTTGACTCAGAAATAACATTACTTTGAAACGACGGTAAAAGTTTCTTTAGGCAGAAAATAATTCGCAGGTACAAATTATTAAAAGTGATTGTCACATAAAACTGGAATTTTCATTGTAGATCATCTCCAGCAGTTAGTGAAATGATAAGAACAGAAATATGTATTAATCAGAAGCGTGAGTTTTTCATAAAAAAAAACCCATAAATAAGGTTACCTTGCACAGAGTAACCTCATTAATAAAAGTAGCTTACCACAAGACCTCAAAGTGACCAAGAAATGTTGGTTACTAAAGCCAAAAAAAAAACACCTGCTTCTAAGGGTAGCACGTTAGTTGTAGCATTGATTTTTATGTCAGACAGTCATTAAAAATACAGCCTTCCTATTACCCTTGACCAAAAATTTAAATACGACTCTTATTCAGCTCGTAACATCAAACTTTATACACAAAGAACGAGCGAAACTCACAATGTAGAGCAAATGTTTCAGTAATGTGACCTATGCCTAGATATGCTTTTCAATACATGACTTTCAAGCGGTTATTCTGAATAATGGCTACACACTTAATCAGACCTGAAGTGAAGTGTTTATTCATATATTACGACCATGTTAGAGTTGGTATTAATAGGTCAGTGATAAATCCTACTACATTCAATATTACAATTAAATACATGGTATTTTAAGCATGACTACTGGGTCATCGTTTCAAGCTACTAAAATTCGGAGTATAGGGAACTATATTGTTTTAAAACATGATTATTAACCGGTAATTACTAAATACAACTACCTTAAAACATGATTATTAAGCGGAAATTCCTAAATACAACTATCTTAGAACATGATTATTAAACGGTAATTCCTAAATACAACTATCTTAGAACACTATTTATAACGGTAATTCCTAAATACAACTATCTAAGAATATGATTATTAAACGGTAATTCCTAAATATAACTATGTAAGAACACCATTATTAAGCGGTAATTCCAAAATACAAATATCTCTAAACATGATTATAAAGCAGTAATTCCTAAATACAACTATCTAAGAATATGATTATTAACCGGTAATACCTAAATACAACTATCTTAGAACATGATTATGAAGCGGTAATTCCTAAATATAACTAACTAAGAACATGATTATTAAGCGGTAATTCCTAAATACAACTAACTAAGAACATGATTATCAAGCGGAAATTCCTAAATACAAGTATCTTAGAACATGGTTATTAAGTGGCAATTTCTAAATAGAACCATCTTAGAACACGATTATCAAGTGTTAATTCCTAAATACAACTATCTTAGAACATAACTGCCAAATGGTAATTCCTAAATACAAACTATCTTAGAACACGATTATTAAGTGGTAATTCCTAAATAGAGTTATCTTAGAACACGATTATTAAGTGTTAATTTCTGAATACAACTATCTTATAACATGACTAACAAATGGTAATTCCTAAATACAACTATCTTAGAACATGGTTATTAAAAAGTAATTGCTAAATACAACTATCTTAGAAGATGATTATTAAGCGGTAATTCCTAGATATAATTATATGTAAGAACACCATTATTAAGCGGAAATTCCCAAATACAACTGTATTAAAACATGATTATTAAGTGGTAATTGCTAAACACAACTGTCTTAGAACATGATTATTAGGCGGTAATTGCTAAATACAACTATCTGAGAATATGATTATTAAGCAGTATTTGCTAAATATAACTATCTGAGAATATGATTATTAAGCAGTAATTCCTCAATACAACTATCTTAGAACACTATTATTAAACGGTAATTCCTAAATATAACTATGCAAGAACACCATTATTAAGCGGTAATTCCAAGATACAAATATCTATAAACATGATTATAAAGCAGTAATTCCTAAATACAACTATCTAAGAATATGATTATTAAACGGTAATTCCTATATATAACTATCTTAGAACGTGATTATTAACCGGTAATACCTAAATACAACTATCTTAGAACATGATTATGAAGCGGTAATTCCTAAATACAACTAACTAAGAACATGATTATTAAGTGGTAATTCCTAAATACAACTATCTAAAAACATGATTATTAAGCGGAAATTCCTCAATACAAGTATCTTAGAATATGGTTATTAGGTAACAATTTCTAAATAGAACAATCTTAGAACACGATTAGTAAGTGTTAATTCCTGAATACAACTATCTTAGAACATGACAATTATGCAATAATTCCTAAATACAACTATCTTAGAACACTATTATTAATCGGTAATTCCTAAACACAACAATCTAAGAATATGATTATCAAACGGTAATTCCTAAATATAACTATCTTAGAACCTGATTATTAAGTGGTAATTCCTAAATACAACTATCTTAGAACATGTTTATGAAGCGGTAATTCCTAAATACAACTAACTAAGAACATGATTATCAAACGGAAATTCCTAAATACAAGTATCTTAGAACATGGTTATAAGGGGCAATTTCTAAATAGAACCATCTTAGAACACGATTATTAAGTGTTAATTCCTAAATACAACTATCTTAGAACATAACTGCCAAATGGTAATTCCTAAATACAAACTATCTTAGAACATGATTATTAAGCGGTAATTCCTGAATACAACTATCTATAAACATGATTATGAAGCGGTAATTCCTAAATACAACTATCTAAGAATATGATTATGAAGCGGTAATTTCTAAATACAACTAACTAAGAACATGATTATCAAACGGAAATTCCTAAATACAAGTATCTTAGAACATGGTTATTAAGTGTCAATTTCTAAATAGAACCATCTTAGAACACGATTATTAAGTGTTAATTTCTGAATACAACTATCTTATAACATGACTGACAAATGGTAATTCCTAAATACAACTATCTAAGAACACTATGGTTAAGCGGTAATTCTTAAATAGAACTATCTAAAAACATTATTATTAAGCAGTAATTCCTAAATACAACGATCTTAGAACATGATTATTAAGCTGTAACTGCTAAATACAACTATCTGAAAATATGATTATTAAGCGGTAATTCCTAAATACAACGATCTTAAAGCATGATTATTAAGCGGTAATTGCTAAATTAAACTATCTGAAAATATGATTACTAAGCGAAAATTGTTAAATACAACTATCTTTGAACATGGTTATTAAAAGGTAATTCCTAAAAACAACTATCTAAGAACATGAGTATTAAGCGGTAACTGCTAAATACAACTATCTGAAAATATGATTATTAAGCGGCAATTCCTAAATACAACGATCTTAGAACATGATTATTAAGCGGTAATTGTTAAATACAACTATCGTAGAAGACGATTATTAAGTGTTAATTTCGGAATACAACTATCTTATAACATGACTGACAAATGACTTAGAACCTGATTATTAAGTGGTAATTCCTAAATACAACTATCCTAGAACATGTATATGAAGCGGTAATTCCTAAATACAACTAACCAAGAATATGATTATTAAATGGATAATTCGTAAATATAACTATTTTAGAACATGATTATTAAACGGTAATTCTTAAGTACAACTATCTCAGAACATGATTATTAAACGATAATTCCTAAATAGAACTCTCTAAGAACACTATTGTTAAGCGGTAATTCTTAAATAGAACTATCTAAAAACATTATTATTAAGCAGTAATTCCTAAATACAACGATCTTAGAACATTATTATTAAGCTGTAATTGCTAAATACAACTATCTGAAAATATGATTATTAAGGGGTAATTCCTAAATACAACTATCTTATAACATGATTATTAAGCGGTAATTGCTCAATAAAACTGTCTGAAAATATGACTACTAAGCGGAAATTGTTAAATTCAACTATCTTTGAACATGGTTATTAAAAGGTAAATCCTAAATACAACTATCTTAGAACATGGTTATTACAAGGTAATTCCTAAATACAACTATCTAAGAATATGAGTATTAAGCGGTAACTGCTAAATACAACTATCTGAAAATATGATTATTAAGCGGTAATTCCTAAATACAACGATCTTAGAACATGATTATTAAGCGGTAATTGTTAAATACAACTATGGAAGAACACCATTATTAAGCGGTAATTCCAAGATACAAATATCTATAAACATGATTATAAAGCAGTAATTTCTAAATACAACTATCTAAGAATATGATTATTAAACGGTAATTCCTATATATAACTATCTTAGAACGTGATTATTAACCGGTAATACCTAAATACAACTATCTTAGAACATGATTATGAAGCGGTAATTCCTAAATACAACTAACTAAGAACATGATTATTAAGTGGTAATTCCTAAATACAACTATCTAAAAACATGATTATTAAGCGGAAATTCCTCAATACAAGTATCTTAGAATATGGTTATTAGGTAACAATTTCTAAATAGAACAATTTTAGAACACGATTAGTAAGTGTTAATTCCTGAATACAACTATCTTAGAACATGACAATTATGCAATAATTCCTAAATACAACTATCTTAGAACACTATTATTAATCGGTAATTCCTAAACACAACAATCTAAGAATATGATTATCAAACGGTAATTCCTAAATATAACTATCTTAGAACCTGATTATTAAGTGGTAATTCCTAAATACAACTATCTTAGAACATGTTTATGAAGCGGTAATTCCTAAATACAACTAACTAAGAACATGATTATCAAACGGAAATTCCTAAATACAAGTATCTTAGAACATGGTTATAAGGGGCAATTTCTAAATAGAACCATCTTAGAACACGATTATTAAGTGTTAATTCCTAAATACAACTATCTTAGAACATAACTGCCAAATGGTAATTCCTAAATACAAACTATCTTAGAACATGATTATTAAGCGGTAATTCCTGAATACAACTATCTATAAACATGATTATGAAGCGGTAATTCCTAAATACAACTATCTAAGAATATGATTATTATGAAGCGGTAATTTCTAAATACAACTAACTAAGAACATGATTATCAAACGGAAATTCCTAAATACAAGTATCTTAGAACATGGTTATTAAGTGTCAATTTCTAAATAGAACCATCTTAGAACACGATTATTAAGTGTTAATTTCTGAATACAACTATCTTATAACATGACTGACAAATGGTAATTCCTAAATACAACTATCTAAGAACACTATGGTTAAGCGGTAATTCTTAAATAGAACTATCTAAAAACATTATTATTAAGCAGTAATTCCTAAATACAACGATCTTAGAACATGATTATTAAGCTGTAACTGCTAAATACAACTATCTGAAAATATGATTATTAAGCGGCAATTCCTAAATACAACGATCTTAGAACATGATTATTAAGCGGTAATTGTTAAATACAACTATCGTAGAAGACGATTATTAAGTGTTAATTTCGGAATACAACTATCTTATAACATGACTGACAAATGACTTAGAACCTGATTATGAAGCGGTAATTCCTAAATACAACTATCCTAGAACATGATTATTAAATGGATAATTCGTAAATATAACTATTTTAGAACATGATTATTAAACGGTAATTCTTAAGTACAACTATCTCAGAACATGATTATTAAGCGATAATTCCTAAATAGAACTCTCTAAGAACACTATTGTTAAGCGGTAATTCTTAAATAGAACTATCTAAAACATTATTATTAAGCAGTAATTCCTAAATACAACGATCTTAGAACATTATTATTAAGCTGTAATTGCTAAATACAACTATCTGAAAATATGATTATTAAGGGGTAATTCCTAAATACAACTATCTTATAACATGATTATTAAGCGGTAATTGCTCAATAAAACTGTCTGAAAATATGACTACTAAGCGGAAATTGTTAAATTCAACTATCTTTGAACATGGTTATTAAAAGGTAAATCCTAAATACAACTATCTTAGAACATGGTTATTACAAGGTAATTCCTAAATACAACTATCTAAGAATATGAGTATTAAGCGGTAACTGCTAAATACAACTATCTGAAAATATGATTATTAAGCGGTAATTCCTAAATACAACTAACTTAGAACATGATTATTAAGCGGTAATTGTTAAATACAACTATCTTAGAACACGATTATTAAGTGTTAATTCCTGAATACAACTATCTTAGAATTCGATTATTAAGTGGTAATTCCTAAATAGAATTATCTTAGAACACGATTATTAAGTGTTAATTTCTGAATACAACTATCTTATAACATGACTGACAAATGGTAATTCCTAAATACATCTAAAATCATGATTATTGAGCGGTAATTCCAAAATACAACTATCTAAGAATATGATTATTAAATGGATAATTCGTAAATACGAGGGCTGTTCAAAAAATACGCGGACTGACGTCATAAAACAAAATGTATTTTATTTAGAAGTTACAGGTCTGGGACGTCTTCAAGGTACTCTCCTCCCCAACGCACACACTTATCCGAACGGTGTTTCCGCTCGTTGAAACAGTTCTGGTACGCTTCTTTTGTAATGTCCTCCAGCTCCTTCGTCGTATTTGCCTTAATCTGGGGAATCGTCTCAAATCTTCTTCCTTTCAAGGGTCTTTTGAGTTTGGGGAACATGAAAACATCGCAAGGAGCAAGGTCAGGTGAGTAGGGGGGTTGGGGAAGAACAGTGATCGAGTGTTTGGCCAAAAACGCACGAGTTCTCAGGCACAACTTTCGCAGCAACGCGGTGCATCTTCAATTTTTCGGTCAAAATCTCGTAACAAGATCCAACTGATATCCCAAATTCTTCAGCAAGCTCCCTAACAGTGAGACGTCGATTTGCCCACACCAGGGTGTTGATTTTGTCGACGTGTGGGTCGTCAGTTGACGTGGAAGGACGTCCAGACGCTCATGATCTTCAATGGACTGTCGACCATCCTTAAAATGTTCATGCCAATTGAAACATGCCGTACGCTTCCTAGCAACATCATCGTAAGCCGTGTTAAGCATAGCAAAAGTTTCAGTCGCAGATTTTCCAAGTTTAACACAAAATTACGCAGGAAGTCGTTGCTCCTTCAGGTCATTCATTCTGAAATCAGCCAAACGAAAAAATCGCACTTCACTTAAAACCGCGTAGCTAATACACAAATGAAGATATCTGAAATCGGGAAATGGCGTCGTAATCAGTTAATCTGTGCAAACCTAGCGACACCAAGCAGATTCCCCTGGAACCAACTGGAGCCGCGCAATTCAAACAGTCCGCGTATTTTTTGAACAGACCTTGTATAACTATCTTAGAACATGATTATTAAACGGTAATTCTTAAGTACAACTATCTCAGAACATGATTATTAAGCGATAATTCCTAAATAGAACTATCTAAGAACACTATTGTTAAGCGGTAATTCTTAAATAGAACTATCTAATAACATTATTATTAAGCAGTAATTACTATATACAACGGCCTTAGAACATGATTATTAAGCTGTAATTGCTAAATACAACTGTCTGAAAATATGATTACTAAGCGGTAATTGCTAAATACAACTATCTTTGAACATGGTTATTAAAAGGTAAAACCTAAATACAACTATCTTAGAACATGGTTATTAAAAGGTAATTCCTAAATACAACTATCTAAGAACATGATTATTAAGCGGTAATTCCTAACTACAACTATCTAAGAACATCATTATTAAGCGATAATTCCTAAATAGAACTATCTTAGAATTCGAATATTAAGCGGTAATTCCTAAATAGAAATATCTTAGAACACAACTATTAAACGATAATTCCTAAATAGAACTATTTAAGAACACTATTGTTAAGTGGTAATTCTTAAAAAGAACTATCTAAAAACATTATTATTAAGCAGTAATTCATAAATATAACGATCTTAGAACAGGATTATTAAGCTGTAATTGCCAAATACAACTGTCTGAAAATATGATTACTAAGCGGTAATTGTTAAATAGAACTATCTTTGAACATGGTTATCAAAAGTTAATTCCTAAACAGAACTATCTAAGAACATGATTATTAAGCGGTAATTCGCAAATACAACTATATTAGAACATGATTATTAAGCGGTAATTCCTAAATACAACTATCTAAGAACATGATTATTAAGCGATAATTCCTAAATACAACTATCTTAGAACACGATTATTAAGTGGTAATTGCTAAATACAACTATCATAGGACATGATTATTAAGCGGTAATTGCTAAATACAACTATCTGAAAATATAACTACTAAGCGGAAATTGTTAAATACAACTATCTTTGAACATGGTTATTAAAAGGTAATTCCTAAATACAACTATATAAGAACATGAGTATTAAGCGGTAACTGCTAAATACAACTACCTGAAAATATGATTATTAAGCGGCAATTCCTAAATACAACGATGTTAGAACATGATTATTAAGCGGTAATTCTTAAATACAACTATCTTAGAACATGATTATTAAGCGGTAATTCCTAAATACAACTATCTAAGAACATGAGTATTAAGCGGTAATTCCTAAATACGATTATCTAAGAATATGATTATTAAATGGATAATACCTAAACACAACTATCTTTGAACATGGTTATTAAAAGATAATACCTAAATACAACTATTTTAGAAAACAATTATTAAGTGCTAATTCCTGAATACAACTATCCTAGAACATGACTGCCAAATGGTAATTACTAAGTACAACTATCTTAGAACATGATTATAAAGCGGTAATTCCTAGATATAATTATATGTAAGAACACCATTATTAAACGGTAATTCCTAAATACAACTGTCTTAGAACATGATTATTAAGCGGTAATTGCTAAATACAACTATCTGAGAATATGATTATTAAGCAGTAATTGCTAAATATAAATATCTGAGAATATGATTATTAAGCAGTAATTCCTGAATACAACGATCTAACAACATGATTATAAAGTGGTAATTCTTAAATACAACTATCTTAGAACATGGTTATTAAAAAGTAATTGCTAAATACAACTATCTTAGAACGTGGTTATTAAAAGGTAATTCCCAAATACAACTATCTAAGAATATGAATATTAAATGTATAATTCGTAAATACAATTATCTTAGAACATGATTATTAAGTGGTAATCCTTAAGTACAACTATCTCAGAACATTATTATTAAGCGGTAATTCCTAAATAGAATTATCTAAAAACCCTATTATTAAGAGGTAATTCCTAAATAGAACTATCTGAAAAAATGATTATTAAGCGGTAATTGCTAAATACAACTATCTTTGAAAATGGTTATTAAAAGGTAAATCCTAAATACAACTATCTTAAAACATGGTTATTAAAAAGTAATTCCTAAATAGAACTATCTAAGAACATGATTATTAAGCGGTAATTCCTAAATACAACTATCTAAGAATATGATTATTAAATGGATAATTCGCAAATACAACTACTATCTTCGAACATGATTATTAAGCGGTAATTTCTAAATACAACTATCTAAGAACATGATTATTAAGTGATAATTCCTAAATACAACTATCTAAAAACCCTATTATTAAGAGGTAATTCCTAAATAGAACTATCTAAAAACATTATTATTAAGCAGTAATTCCTATATACAACGACCTTAGAACATGATTATTAAGCTGTAATTGCTAAATACAACTGTCTGAAAATATGATTACTAAGCGGTAATTGCTAAATACAACTATCTTTGAACATGGTTATTAAAAGGTAAAACCTAAATACAACTATCTTAGAACATGGTTATTAAAAGGTAATTCCTAAATACAACTATCTAAGAACATGATTATTAAGCGATAATTCCTAAATACAACTATATAGGAATATGATTATTAAATGGATAATTCGCAAATACAACTATCTTAGAACATGATTATTAAGCGGTAATTCCTAACTACAACTATCTAAGAACATCATTATTAAGCGATAATTCCTAAATAGAACTATCTTAGAATTCGATTATTAAGCGGAAATTCCTAAACAGAAATATCTTAGAACACAACTATTAAGCGATAATTCCTAAATAGAACTATTTAAGAACACTATTGTTAAGCGGTAATTCTTAAAAAGAACTATCTAAAAACATTATTATTAAGCAGTAATTCCTATATACAACGACCTTAAAACATGATTATTAAGCTGTAATTGCTAAATACAACTGTCTGAAAATATGATTACTAAGCGGTAATTGCTAAATACAACTATCTTTGAACATGGTTATTAAAAGGTAAAACCTAAATACAACTATCTTAGAACATGGTTATTAAAAGGTAATTCCTAAATACAACTATCTAAGAACATGATTATTAAATGGATAATTCGCAAATAAAACTATCTTAGAACATGATTATTAAGCGGTAATTCCTAAATACAACTATCTAAGAACATGATTATTAAGCGATAATTCCTAAATACAACTATCTAAGAACACTACTATTAAGCGGTAAATCCAAAATAGAACTATCTAAAAACATTATTATTAAGCAGTAACTGCTAAATACAATTATCATAGAACATGGTTATTAAAAAGTAATTCCTAAATAGAACTATCTAAGAACATGACTATTAAGCGGTAATTCCTAAATACAACTATCTAAGAATATGATTATTAAATGGATAATTACAAAATACAACTATCTTAGAACATGATTATTAAGCGGTAATTCTTAAATTCAACTACCTTAGAACACGATTATTAAGTGGTAATTCCTAAATAGAGTTATCTTAGAACACGATTATTAAGTATTAATTTCTAAATACAACTATCTTATAACATAACTGCCAAATGGTAATTCCTCAATACAAACTATCTTAGAACATGATTATGAAGAAGTAATTCCTAAATACAACTATCGAAGAATATGATTATGAAGCGGTAATTCCTAAATAGAACTATCTAAGAACACTATTGTTAAGCGGTAATTCTTAAATACAACTATCTAAAAACATTATTATTAAGCAGTAATTCCTAAATACTACGATCTTAGAACATGATTATTAAGCGGTAATTCCTAAATACAACTAACTTAGAACATGACTATTAAGCGGTAATTGCTAAATAAAACTGTCTGAAAATATGACTACTAAGCGGAAATTGTTAAATACAACTATCCTTGAACATGGTTATTAAAAGGTAATTCCTAAATACAACGATCTTAGAGCATGATTATTAAGCAGTAATTGCTAAATAAAACTATCTGAAAATATGATTACTAAGCGAAAATTGTTAAATACAACTATCTTTGAACATGGTTATTAAAAGGTAATTCCTAAATACAACTATCTAAGAACATGAGTATTAAGCGGTAACTGCTAAATAAAACTACCTGAAAATATGATTATTAAGCGGCATTTCCTAAATACAACGATCTTAAAACATGATTATTAAGCGGTAATTGTTAAATACAACTATCTTAGAACACGATTATTAAGTGTTAATTCCTGAATACAACTATTTAAGAACATGATTATTAAGCGGTAATTCCTAAATACAACTAACTTAGAACATGATTATTAAGCGGTAATTGCTAAATATAACTATCTTAAAACATGATTATTAAGCGGTAATTCCTAAATACAACTATCTTAGAACATGATTATTAAGCGGTAATTCCTAAATACAACTATTTAAGAACATGATTATTAAGCGGTAATTCCTAAATACAACTATCTTTGAACATGGTTATTAAAAGGTAAATCCTAAATACAACTATCTTAGAACTGGTTATTAAAAGGTAATTCCTAAATAGAACTATCTAAGAACATGATTATTAAGCGATAATTCCTAAATACAACTATCTAAGAACACTACTATTAAGCGGTAAATCCAAAATAGAACTATCTAAAAACATTATTATTAAGCAGTAACTGCTAAATACAACTATCTTAGAACATGGTTATTAAAAGGTAATTCCTAAATAGAACTATCTAAGAACATGATTATTAAGCGGTTATTCTTATATACAACTATCTAAGAATATGATTATTAAATGCATAATTCGCAAATACAACTATCTCAGAACATGATTATTAAGCGGTAATTCCTAAATACAACTATCAAAACACATGATTATTAAGCGATAATTCCTAAATTCAACTATCTTAGAACACGATTATTAAGTGGTAATTCCTAAATAAAGTTATCTTAGAACACGATTATTAAGTGTTAATTTCTGAATACAACTATCTTATAACATGACTGCCAAATGGTAACTCCTAAATACAACTATTTAAGAACATGATTATTAAGCGGTAATTCCTAAATACAACTATCTTTGAACATGGTTATTAAAAGGTAATTCCTAAATACAACTATCTAAGAACATGAGTATTAAGCGGTAACTGCTAAATACAACTACCTGAAAATATGATTATTAAGCGGTAATTACTAAATACAACTATCTTAGAACACGATTATTAAGTGTTAATTCCTGAATACAACTATCTAAGAACATGATTATTAAGCGGTAATTCCTAAATACAACTAACTTAGAACATGTTTATTAAGCGGTATTTGCTAAATACAACTATCTTAGGACATGATTATTAAGCAGTAATTGCTAAATGCAACTATCTTACAACATGATTATTAAGCGGTAATTCCTAAATACAACTATCTAAGAACATGAGTAAAAACCTGTAATTCCTAAATATAATTATTTAAGAATATGATTATTAATTGGATAATTCGTAAATACAACTATTTTAGAACATAATTATTAAGCGGTAATTCCTAAGTACAACTATTTCAGAACATGATTATCAAGCGATGATTCCTAAATACAAATATCTAAGAACATGAGTATTAAATGGTAACTGCTAAAAACAACTATCTGAAAATATGATTATTAAGCGGCAATTCCTAAATACAACGATCTTAGAATATGAATATTAAGCGGCAATTGGTAAATACAACTATCTGAGAACATTATTATTAAGCAGTAATTGATAATTACAACTATCTTAAAACATGATTATGAAGCGGAAATACCTAAATACAACTAACTAAAACATGAATATTAAGCGGAAATACCTAAACACAACTATCTTAGAACATGGTTATTAAAAGATAATACCTAAATACAACAATCTTAGAACACGATTATTAAGTGTTAATTCCTGAATATAACTATCTTAGAACATGACCGCCAAATGGTAATTCCTAAATAAAACTATTTTAGAACACAATTATTAAGAGGTAATAACTAAATAGAACTATCTTAGAACATAGTTATTAAAAGGTAATTCCTAAATACAACTACCGAAATACATGATTATAAAACAGTAATTATTAAATTCAACTATCTAAGAACACTATTATTAAGCGGTAATACCTAAATACAACTATCTAAAAACATTATTATTAAGCGGTAACTGCTAAATACAACTATCTGAGAATATTATTATTAAGCAGTAATTTCTAAATACAACTATGTTAGAACATGGTTATTAAAAGGTAATTCCTAAATACAACTATCTTAGAACATCGTTATTAAAATGTAATTGCTAAATTAAACTACCTAAGAACATGATTATCAAACAGTAATTCCTAAATACATCTAAAAACATGATTATTAAGCGGTAATTCCTAAATACAACAATCTAATAACACTATTATTAAGCGGTAATTCCTAAATACAACTATCTAAAAACATTATTATTAAGCGGTAGCTGCTAAATACAACTATCTGAGAATATGATTATTAAGCAGTAATTCCTAAATACAACTATCTACGAACATGATTATTAAGCGGTAATTCTAAAAATACAACTAACTTAGAACATGTTTATTAAGCGGTAATTGGTAAATACAACTAAGTTTGGACATGACTATTAAGCGATAATTCCTAAATACAACTATCTAAGAACATGGTTATTAAAAGGTAATTCCTAGATACAACTATCATAGAACATGGTTATTAAAAGGTAATTCCTAAATACAACTATCATAGAACATGGTTATTAAAAGGTAATTCCTAAATACAACTATCTAAAAATATGATTATTAAACGGTAATTCCTATATATTTGTCTTAGAACATGGTTATTAATCGGTAATTGCTAAATACAACTATCTTAGAACAGAATTATTAAGCGGTAATTCCTAAATAGAACTATCTGAGAACATCATTATAAAGGTTATTCCTAAATACAAGTACCTAAATACATGATTATAAAACAGTAATTCCTAAATACAACTATCTAAGAACACTATTATTAAGCGGTAATTCCTAAATACAACTATCTAAGAACACTATTATTAAACTGTAATTCCTAAATGCAACTATATAAAAATATGATTATGAAGTGGTAATTCCTAAATAGTGTTATCTTAGAACATGATTATAAAGTGGTAATTCCTAAATATAACTATCTTAGAACATGGTTATTAAAAGGTAATTCCTAAATACAACTATCTTAGTAGATGATTATTAAGCGGTAATTCCTAGATATAATTATATGTAAGAACACCATTTTTAAGCGGAAATTCCCAAATACAAGTGTATTAGAACATGATTATTAGGCGGTAATTGCTAAATACAACTATCTGAGAATATGATTATTAAGCGGTAATTCCTAAATACAACTATCTTAGAACACGATTATTAACTGGTAATTGCAAAATACAGCTATCTGAGAACATTATTATTAAGCAGTAATTGATAATTACAACTTTCTTAAAACATGATTATGAAGCGGAAATACCTAAATAGAAATATTTTAGAACATGGTTATTAAAAGATAATACCTAAATACAACTATCTTAGAACACGATTATTAAGTGTTAATTCCTGAATACATCTATCCTAAAACATGACTGCCAAATTGTAATTCCTAAGTACAACTATCTTAGAACATGATTATAAAGCGGTAATTCCTAAATACAACTGTCTTAGAACATGATTATTAAGCGGTAATTGCTAAATACAACTATCTAAGAATATGATTATTAAGCAGTAATTGCTAAATATAAATATCTGAGAATATGATTATTAAGCGATAATTCCTAAATACAACTATCTAAAAACCCTATTATTAAGAGGTAATTCCTAAATAGAACTATCTAAAAACATTATTATTAAGCAGTAATTCCTATATACAACGACCTTAGAACATGATTATTAAGCTGTAATTGCTAAATACAACTGTCTGAAAATATGATTACTAAGCGGTAATTGCTAAATACAACTATCTTTGAACATGGTTATTAAAATTTAAAACCTAAATACAACTATCTTAGAACATTGTTATTAAAAGGTAATTCCTAAATACAACTATCTAAGAACATGATTATTAAGCGATAATTCCTAAATACAACTATCTAGGAATATGATTATTAAATGGATAATTCGGAAATACAACTATCTTAGAACATGATTATTAAGCGGTAATTCCTAACTACAACTATCTAAGAACATCATTATTAAGCGATAATTGCTAAATAGAAGTATCTTAGCATTCGAATATTAAGCGGTAATTCCTAAATAGAAATATCTTAGAACACAACTATTAAGCGATAATTCCTAAATAGAACTATTTAAGAACACTATTGTTAAGCGGTAATTCTTAAAAAGAACTATCTAAAAACATTATTATTAAGCAGTAATTCATAAATATAACGATCTTAGAACAGGATTTTTAAGCTGTAATTGCCAAATACAACTGTCTGAAAATATGATTACTAAGCGGTAATTGTTAAACAGAACTATCTTTGAACATGGTTATTAAAAGGTGAATCCTAAATACAACTATCTAACAACATGATTATTAAGCGGTAATTCCTAAATACAACTATCTAAGAATATGATTATTAAATGGATAATTCGCAAATAAAACTATCTTAGAACATGATTATTAAGCGGTAATTCCTAAATACAACTATCTAAGAACATGATTATTAAGCGATAATTCCTAAATACAACTATCTAAGAACACTACTATTAAGCGGTAAATCCAAAATAGAACTATCTAAAATCATTATTATTAAGCAGTAACTGCTATATACAACTATCATAGAACATGGTTATTAAAAAGTAATTCCTAAATAGAACTATCTAAGAACATGATTATTAAGCGGTTATTCTTATATACAACTATCTAAGAATATGATTATTAAATGCATAATTCGCAAATACAACTATCTCAGAACATGATTATTAAGGGGTAATTCTTAAATACAACTATCAAAACACATGATTATTAAGCGATAATTCCTAAATTCAACTATCTTAGAACACGATTATTAAGTGGTAATTCCTAAATAGAGTTATCTTAGAACACGATTATTAAGTGTTAATTTCTGAATACAACTATCTTATAACATAATTATTAAGCGGTAATTCCTAAATACAACGATCTTAGAGCATGATTATTAAGCGGCAATTGCTAAATAAAACTATCTGAAAAATGACGATTAAGCGGAAATTGTTAAATACAACTATCTTTGAACATGGTTATTAAAAGGTAATTCCTAAATACAACTATCTAAGAACATGAGTATTAAGCGGTAACTGCTAAATACAACTACCTGAAAATATGATTATTAAGCGGTAATTACTAAATACAACTATCTTAGAACACGATTATTAAGTGTTAATTCCTGAATACAACTATCTAAGAACATGATTATTAAGCGGTAATTCCTAAATACAACTAACTTAGAACATGTTTATTAAGCGGTATTTGCTAAATACAACTATCTTAGGACATGATTATTAAGCGGTAATTGCTAAATACAACTATCTTACAACATGATTATTAAGCGGTAATTCCTAAATACAACTATCTAAGAACATGAGTAAAACCTGTAATTCCTAAATATAACTATTTAAGAATATGATTATTAATTGGATAATTCGTAAATACAACTATTTTAGAACATAATTATTAAGCGGTAATTCCTAAGTACAACTATTTCAGAACATGATTATCAAGCGATGATTCCTAAATACAAATATCTAAGAACATGAGTATTAAATGGTAACTGCTAAAAACAACTATCTGAAAATATGATTATTAAGCGGCAATTCCTAAATACAACGATCTTAGAATATGAATATTAAGCGGCAATTGGTAAATACAACTATCTGAGAACATTATTATTAAGCAGTAATTGATAATTACAACTATCTTAAAACATGATTATGAAGCGGAAATACCTAAATACAACTAACTAAAACATGAATATTAAGCGGAAATACCTAAACACAACTATCTTAGAACATGGTTATTAAAAGATAATACCTAAATAGAACAATCTTAGAACACGATTATTAAGTGTTAATTCCTGAATATAACTATCTTAGAACATGACCGCCAAATGGTAATTCCTAAATAAAACTATTTTAGAACACAATTATTAAGAGGTAATAACTAAATAGAACTATCTTAGAACATAGTTATTAAAAGGTAATTCCTAAATACAACTACCGAAATACATGATTATAAAACAGTAATTATTAAATTCAACTATCTAAGAACACTATTATTAAGCGGTAATACCTAAATACAACTATCTAAAACATTATTATTAAGCGGTAACTGCTAAATACAACTATCTGAGAATATTATTATTAAGCAGTAATTTCTAAATACAACTATCTTAGAACATGGTTATTAAAAGGTAATTCCTAAATACAACTATCTTAGAACATCGTTATTAAAATGTAATTGCTAAATTAAACTACCTAAGAACATGATTATCAAACAGTAATTCCTAAATACATCTAAAAACATGATTATTAAGCGGTAATTCCTAAATACAACAATCTAATAACACTATTATTAAGCGGTAATTCCTAAATACAACTATCTAAAAACATTATTATTAAGCGGTAGCTGCTAAATACAACTATCTGAGAATATGATTATTAAGCAGTAATTCCTAAATACAACTATCTACGAACATGATTATTAAGCGGTAATTCTAAAAATACAACTAACTTAGAACATGTTTATTAAGCGGTAATTGGTAAATACAACTAAGTTTGGACATGACTATTAAGCGATAATTCCTAAATACAACTATCTAAGAACATGGTTATTAAAAGGTAATTCCTAAATACAACTATCATAGAACATGGTTATTAAAGGTAATTCCTAAATACAACTATCATAGAACATGGTTATTAAAAGGTAATTCCTAAATACAACTATCTAAAAATATGATTATTAAACGGTAATTCCTATATATTTGTCTTAGAACATGGTTATTAATCGGTAATTGCTAAATACAACTATCTTAGAACAGAATTATTAAGCGGTAATTCCTAAATAGAACTATCTGAGAACATCATTATAAAAGGTTATTCCTAAATACAAGTACCTAAATACATGATTATAAAACAGTAATTCCTAAATACAACTATCTAAGAACACTATTATTAAGCGGTAATTCCTAAATACAACTATCTAAGAACACTATTATTAAACTGTAATTCCTAAATGCAACTATATAAAAATATGATTATGAAGTGGTAATTCCTAAATAGTGTTATCTTAGAACATGATTATAAAGTGGTAATTCCTAAATATAACTATCTTAGAACATGGTTATTAAAAGGTAATTCCTAAATACAACTATCTTAGTAGATGATTATTAAGCGGTAATTCCTAGATATAATTATATGTAAGAACACCATTTTTAAGCGGAAATTCCCAAATACAAGTGTATTAGAACATGATTATTAGGCGGTAATTGCTAAATACAACTATCTGAGAATATGATTATTAAGCGGTAATTCCTAAATACAACTATCTTAGAACACGATTATTAACTGGTAATTGCAAAATACAGCTATCTGAGAACATTATTATTAAGCAGTAATTGATAATTACAACTTTCTTAAAACATGATTATGAAGCGGAAATACCTAAATAGAAATATTTTAGAACATGGTTATTAAAAGATAATACCTAAATACAACTATCTTAGAACACGATTATTAAGTGTTAATTCCTGAATACATCTATCCTAAAACATGACTGCCAAATTGTAATTCCTAAATACAACTATCTTAGAACATGATTATAAAGCGGTAATTCCTAAATACAACTATCTTAGAACATGATTATTAAGCGGTAATTGCTAAATACAACTATCTAAGAATATGATTATTAAGCAGTAATTGCTAAATATAAATATCTGAGAATATGATTATTAAGCGATAATTCCTAAATACAACTATTTAAAACCCTATTATTAAGAGGTAATTCCTAAATAGAACTATCTAAAAACATTATTATTAAGCAGTAATTCCTATATACAACGACCTTAGAACATGATTATTAAGCTGTAATTGCTAAATACAACTGTCTGAAAATATGATTACTAAGCGGTAATTGCTAAATACAACTATCTTTGAACATGGTTATTAAAATTTAAAACCTAAATACAACTATCTTAGAACATTGTTATTAAAAGGTAATTCCTAAATACAACTATCTAAGAACATGATTATTAAGCGATAATTCCTAAATACAACTATCTAGGAATATGATTATTAAATGGATAATTCGGAAATACAACTATCTTAGAACATGATTATTAAGCGGTAATTCCTAAATACAACTATCTAAGAACATCATTATTAAGCGATAATTGCTAAATAGAAGTATCTTAGCATTCGAATATTAAGCGGTAATTCCTAAATAGAAATATCTTAGAACACAACTATTAAGCGATAATTCCTAAATAGAACTATTTAAGAACACTATTGTTAAGCGGTAATTCTTAAAAAGAACTATCTAAAAACATTATTATTAAGCAGTAATTCATAAATATAACGATCTTAGAACAGGATTTTTAAGCTGTAATTGCCAAATACAACTGTCTGAAAATATGATTACTAAGCGGTAATTGTTAAACAGAACTATCTTTGAACATGGTTATTAAAAGGTGAATCCTAAATACAACTATCTAACAACATGATTATTAAGCGGTAATTCCTAAATACAACTATCTAAGAATATGATTATTAAATGGATAATTCGCAAATAAAACTATCTTAGAACATGATTATTAAGCGGTAATTCCTAAATACAACTATCTAAGAACATGATTATTAAGCGATAATTCCTAAATACAACTATCTAAGAACACTACTATTAAGCGGTAAATCCAAAATAGAACTATCTAAAAACATTATTATTAAGCAGTAACTGCTAAATACAACTATCATAGAACATGGTTATTAAAAAGTAATTCCTAAATAGAACTATCTAAGAACATGACTATTAAGCGGTTATTCTTATATACAACTATCTAAGAATATGATTATTAAATGCATAATTCGCAAATACAACTATCTCAGAACATGATTATTAAGCGGTAATTCTTAAATACAACTATCAAAACACATGATTATTAAGCGATAATTCCTAAATTCAACTATCTTAGAACACGATTATTAAGTGGTAATTCCTAAATAGAGTTATCTTAGAACATGATTATTAAGTGTTAATTTCTGAATACAACTATCTTATAACATGACTGCCAAATGGTAACTCCTAAATACAACTATCTAAGAACATATTATTAAGCGGTAATTCCTAAATACAACGATCTTAGAACATGATTATTAAGCGGTAATTGCTAAATAAAACTGTCTGAAAAAAATGACGACTAAGCGGAAATTGTTAAATACAACTATCTTTGAACATGGTTATTAAAAGGTAATTCCTAAATACAACTATCTAAGAACATGATTATTAAGCGGTAACTGCTAAATACAACTACCTGAAAATATGATTATTAAGCGGTAATTACTAAATACAACTATCTTAGAACACGATTATTAAGTGTTAATTCCTGAATACAACTATCTTAGAACATGTTTATTAAGCGGTATTTGCTAAATACAACTATCTTAGGACATGATTATTAAGCAGTAATTGCTAAATGCAACTATCTTACAACATGATTATTAAGCGGTAATTCCTAAATACAACTATCTAAGAACATGATTATTAAGCGATAATTCCTAAATACAACTATCTTAGAACATGATTATTAAGTGGTAATTGCTAAATACAACTATCATAGAACATGATTATTAAGCGGTAATTGCTAAATACAACTATCTGAAAATATAATTACTAAGCGGAAATTGTTAAATACAACTATCTTTGAACATGGTTATTAAAAGGTAATTCCTAAATACAACTATCTAAGAACATGATTATTAAGCGGTAATTGCTAAATACAACTACCTGAAAATATGATTATTAAGCGGCAATTCCTAAATACAACTATCTTAGAACATGATTATTAAGCGGTAATTCTTAAATACAACTATCTTAGAACATGATTATTAAGCGGTAATTCCTAAATACAACTATCTAAGAACATGAGTATTAAGCGGTAATTCCTAAATACAACTATCTAAGAACATGATTATTAAATGGATAATACCTAAATACAACTATCTTTGAACATGGTTATTAAAAGATAATACCTAAATACAACTATTTTAGAAAACAATTATTAAGTGGTAATTCCTAAATACAACTATCCTAGAACATGACTATTAAATGGTAATTACTAAATACAACTATCTTAGAACATGATTATAAAGCGGTAATTCCTAAATATAATTATATGTAAGAACACCATTATTAAACGGTAATTCCTAAATACAACTATCTTAGAACATGATTATTAAGCGGTAATTGCTAAATACAACTATCTAAGAATATGATTATTAAGCAGTAATTGCTAAATACAACTATCTGAGAATATGATTATTAAGCGGTAATTCCTGAACACAACGATCTAAGAACATGATTATAAAGTGGTAATTCCTAAATACAACTATCTTAGAACATGGTTATTAAAAAGTAATTGCTAAATACAAATATCTTAGAACATGGTTATTAAAAGGTAATTCCTAAATACAACTATCTAAGAATATGAATTATTAAATGTATAATTCCTAAATACAACTATCTTAGAACATGATTATTAAGTGGTAATCCTAAATACAACTATCTCAGAACATTATTATTAAGCGGTAATTCCTAAATACAACTATCTAAAACATATTATTAAGAGGTAATTCCTAAATACAACTATCTGAAAAAATGATTATTAAGCGGTAATTGCTAAATACAACTATCTTTGAAAATGGTTATTAAAAGGTAAATCCTAAATACAACTATCTTAGAACATGGTTATTAAAAGGTAATTCCTAAATAGAACTATCTAAGAACATGATTATTAAGCGGTAATTCCTAAATACAACTATCTAAGAATATGATTATTAAATGGATAATTCGCAAATACTACTATCTTAGAACATGATTATTAAGCGGTAATTTCTAAATACAACTATCTAAGAACATGATTATTAAGCGATAATTCCTAAATACAACTATCTAAAAACCCTATTATTAAGAGGTAATTCCTAAATAGAACTATCTAAAAACATTATTATTAAGCAGTAATTCCTAAATACAACTATCTTAGAACATGATTATTAAGCTGTAATTGCTAAATACAACTATCTGAAAATATTATTACTAAGCGGTAATTGCTAAATACAACTATCTTTGAACATGGTTATTAAAAGGTAAAACCTAAATACAACTATCTTAGAACATGGTTATTAAAAGGTAATTCCTAAATACAACTATCTAAGAACATGATTATTAAGCGATAATTCCTAAATACAACTATATAGGAATATGATTATTAAATGGATAATTCGCAAATACAACTATCTTAGAACATGATTATTAAGCGGTAATTCCTAAATACAACTATCTAAGAACATGATTATTAAGCGATAATTCCTAAATACAACTATCTTAGAATTCGATTATTAAGTGGTAATTCCTAAATATAATTATCTTAGAACACGATTATTAAGCGATAATTCCTAAATACAACTATTTAAGAACACTATTATTAAGCGGTAATTCTTAAAAAGAACTATCTAAAAACATTATTATTAAGCAGTAATTCCTAAATACAACGATCTTAAAACATGATTATTAAGCTGTAATTGCTAAATACAACTGTCTGAAAATATGATTACTAAGCGGTAATTGCTAAATACAACTATCTTTGAACATGGTTATTAAAAGGTAAATCCTAAATACAACTATCTTAGAACATGGTTATTAAAAGGTAATTCCTAAATACAACTATCTAAGAACATGATTATTAAATGGATAATTCGCAAATAAAACTATCTTAGAACATGATTATTAAGCGGTAATTCCTAAATACAACTATCTAAGAACATGATTATTAAGCGATAATTCCTAAATACAACTATCTAAGAACACTACTATTAAGCGGTAAATCCAAATAGAACTATCTAAAACATTATTATTAAGCAGTAACTGCTAAATACAACTATCATAGAACATGGTTATTAAAAAGTAATTCCTAAATAGAACTATCTAAGAACATGATTATTAAGCGGTAATTCCTAAATACAACTATCTAAGAATATGATTATTAAATGGATAATTCCAAAATACAACTATCTTAGAACATGATTATTAAGCGGTAATTCTTAAATACAACTATCTTAGAACACGATTATTAAGTGGTAATTCCTAAATAGAACTATCTTAGAACACGATTATTAAGTATTAATTTCTAAATACAACTATCTTATAACATAACTGCCAAATGGTAATTCCTCAATACAAACTATCTTAGAACATGATTATGAAGAAGTAATTCCTAAATACAACTATCTAAGAATATGATTATTAAGCGGTAATTCCTAAATAGAACTATCTAAGAACACTATTATTAAGCGGTAATTCTAAATACAACTATCTAAAAACATTATTATTAAGCAGTAATTCCTAAATACAACGATCTTAGAACATGATTATTAAGCGGTAATTCCTAAATACAACTATCTTAGAACATGATTATTAAGCGGTAATTGCTAAATAAAACTATCTGAAAATATGATTACTAAGCGGAAATTGTTAAATACAACTATCCTTGAACATGGTTATTAAAAGGTAATTCCTAAATACAACGATCTTAGAACATGATTATTAAGCAGTAATTGCTAAATAAAACTATCTGAAAATATGATTACTAAGCGAAAATTGTTAAATACAACTATCTTTGAACATGGTTATTAAAAGGTAATTCCTAAATACAACTATCTAAGAACATGAGTATTAAGCGGTAACTGCTAAATAAAACTACCTGAAAATATGATTATTAAGCGGCATTTCCTAAATACAACGATCTTAGAACATGATTATTAAGCGGTAATTGTTAAATACAACTATCTTAGAACACGATTATTAAGTGTTAATTCCTAAATACAACTATTTAAGAACATGATTATTAAGCGGTAATTCCTAAATACAACTAACTTAGAACATGATTATTAAGCGGTAATTGCTAAATATAACTATCTTAAAACATGATTATTAAGCGGTAATTCCTAAATACAACTATCTTAGAACATGATTATTAAGCGGTAATTCCTAAATACAACTATTTAAGAACATGATTATTAAGCGGTAATTCCTAAATACAACTATCTTTGAACATGGTTATTAAAAGGTAAATCCTAAATACAACTATCTTAGAACTGGTTATTAAAAGGTAATTCCTAAATAGAACTATCTAAGAACATGATTATTAAGCGATAATTCCTAAATACAACTATCTAAGAACACTACTATTAAGCGGTAAATCCAAAATAGAACTATCTAAAAACATTATTATTAAGCAGTAACTGCTAAATACAACTATCTTAGAACATGGTTATTAAAAGGTAATTCCTAAATAGAACTATCTAAGAACATGATTATTAAGCGGTTATTCTTATATACAACTATCTAAGAATATGATTATTAAATGCATAATTCGCAAATACAACTATCTCAGAACATGATTATTAAGGGGTAATTCCTAAATACAACTATCAAAACACATGATTATTAAGCGATAATTCCTAAATTCAACTATCTTAGAACACGATTATTAAGTGGTAATTCCTAAATAAAGTTATCTTAGAACACGATTATTAAGTGTTAATTTCTGAATACAACTATCTTATAACATGACTGCCAAATGGTAACTCCTAAATACAACTATTTAAGAACATGATTATTAAGCGGTAATTCCTAAATACAACTATCTTTGAACATGGTTATTAAAAGGTAATTCCTAAATACAACTATCTAAGAACATGAGTATTAAGCGGTAACTGCTAAATACAACTACCTGAAAATATGATTATTAAGCGGCAATTACTAAATACAACTATCTTAGAACACGATTATTAAGTGTTAATTCCTGAATACAACTATCTAAGAACATGATTATTAAGCGGTAATTCCTAAATACAACTATCTTAGAACATGTTTATTAAGCGGTATTTGCTAAATACAACTATCTTAGGACATGATTATTAAGCAGTAATTGCTAAATACAACTATCTTACAACATGATTATTAAGCGGTAATTCCTAAATACAACTATCTAAGAACATGAGTAAAAACCTGTAATTCCTAAATATAATTATTTAAGAATATGATTATTAATTGGATAATTCGTAAATACAACTATTTTAGAACATAATTATTAAGCGGTAATTCCTAAGTACAACTATTTCAGAACATGATTATCAAGCGATGATTCCTAAATACAAATATCTAAGAACATGAGTATTAAATGGTAACTGCTAAAAACAACTATCTGAAAATATGATTATTAAGCGGCAATTCCTAAATACAACGATCTTAGAATATGAATATTAAGCGGCAATTGGTAAATACAACTATCTGAGAACATTATTATTAAGCAGTAATTGATAATTACAACTATCTTAAAACATGATTATGAAGCGGAAATACCTAAATACAACTAACTAAAACATGAATATTAAGCGGAAATACCTAAACACAACTATCTTAGAACATGGTTATTAAAAGATAATACCTAAATACAACAATCTTAGAACACGATTATTAAGTGTTAATTCCTGAATATAACTATCTTAGAACATGACCGCCAAATGGTAATTCCTAAATAAAACTATTTTAGAACACAATTATTAAGAGGTAATAACTAAATAGAACTATCTTAGAACATAGTTATTAAAAGGTAATTCCTAAATACAACTACCGAAATACATGATTATAAAACAGTAATTATTAAATTCAACTATCTAAGAACACTATTATTAAGCGGTAATACCTAAATACAACTATCTAAAAACATTATTATTAAGCGGTAACTGCTAAATACAACTATCTGAGAATATTATTATTAAGCAGTAATTTCTAAATACAACTATCTTAGAACATGGTTATTAAAAGGTAATTCCTAAATACAACTATCTTAGAACATCGTTATTAAAATGTAATTGCTAAATTAAACTACCTAAGAACATGATTATCAAACAGTAATTCCTAAATACATCTAAAAAACATGATTATTAAGCGGTAATTCCTAAATACAACAATCTAATAACACTATTATTAAGCGGTAATTCCTAAATACAACTATCTAAAAACATTATTATTAAGCGGTAGCTGCTAAATACAACTATCTGAGAATATGATTATTAAGCAGTAATTCCTAAATACAACTATCTACGAACATGATTATTAAGCGGTAATTCTAAAAATACAACTAACTTAGAACATGTTTATTAAGCGGTAATTGGTAAATACAACTAAGTTTGGACATGACTATTAAGCGATAATTCCTAAATACAACTATCTAAGAACATGGTTATTAAAAGGTAATTCCTAAATACAACTATCATAGAACATGGTTATTAAAAGGTAATTCCTAAATACAACTATCATAGAACATGGTTATTAAAAGGTAATTCCTAAATACAACTATCTAAAAATATGATTATTAAACGGTAATTCCTATATATTTATCTTAGAACATGGTTATTAATCGGTAATTGCTAAATACAACTATCTTAGAACAGAATTATTAAGCGGTAATTCCTAAATAGAACTATCTGAGAACATCATTATAAAAGGTAATTCCTAAATACAAGTACCTAAATACATGATTATAAAACAGTAATTCCTAAATACAACTATCTAAGAACACTATTATTAAGCGGTAATTCCTAAATACAACTATCTAAGAACACTATTATTAAACTGTAATTCCTAAATGCAACTATATAAAAATATGATTATGAAGTGGTAATTCCTAAATAGTGTTATCTTAGAACATGATTATAAAGTGGTAATTCCTAAATATAACTATCTTAGAACATGGTTATTAAAAGGTAATTCCTAAATACAACTATCTTAGTAGATGATTATTAAGCGGTAATTCCTAGATATAATTATATGTAAGAACACCATTTTTAAGCGGAAATTCCCAAATACAAGTGTATTAGAACATGATTATTAGGCGGTAATTGCTAAATACAACTATCTGAGAATATGATTATTAAGCGGTAATTCCTAAATACAACTATCTTAGAACACGATTATTAACTGGTAATTGCAAAATACAGCTATCTGAGAACATTATTATTAAGCAGTAATTGATAATTACAACTTTCTTAAAACATGATTATGAAGCGGAAATACCTAAATAGAAATATTTTAGAACATGGTTATTAAAAGATAATACCTAAATACAACTATCTTAGAACACGATTATTAAGTGTTAATTCCTGAATACATCTATCCTAAAACATGACTGCCAAATTGTAATTCCTAAATACAACTATCTTAGAACATGATTATAAAGCGGTAATTCCTAAATACAACTGTCTTAGAACATGATTATTAAGCGGTAATTGCTAAATACAACTATCTAAGAATATGATTATTAAGCAGTAATTGCTAAATATAAATATCTGAGAATATGATTATTAAGCGATAATTCCTAAATACAACTATCTAAAAACCCTATTATTAAGAGGTAATTCCTAAATAGAACTATCTAAAAACATTATTATTAAGCAGTAATTCCTATATACAACGACCTTAGAACATGATTATTAAGCTGTAATTGCTAAATACAACTGTCTGAAAATATGATTACTAAGCGGTAATTGCTAAATACAACTATCTTTGAACATGGTTATTAAAATTTAAAACCTAAATACAACTATCTTAGAACATTGTTATTAAAAGGTAATTCCTAAATACAACTATCTAAGAACATGATTATTAAGCGATAATTCCTAAATACAACTATCTAGGAATATGATTATTAAATGGATAATTCGGAAATACAACTATCTTAGAACATGATTATTAAGCGGTAATTCCTAACTACAACTATCTAAGAACATCATTATTAAGCGATAATTGCTAAATAGAAGTATCTTAGCATTCGAATATTAAGCGGTAATTCCTAAATAGAAATATCTTAGAACACAACTATTAAGCGATAATTCCTAAATAGAACTATTTAAGAACACTATTGTTAAGCGGTAATTCTTAAAAAGAACTATCTAAAACATTATTATTAAGCAGTAATTCATAAATATAACGATCTTAGAACATGATTTTAAGCTGTAATTGCCAAATACAACTGTCTGAAAATATGATTACTAAGCGGTAATTGTTAAACAGAACTATCTTTGAACATGGTTATTAAAAGGTGAATCCTAAATACAACTATCTAACAACATGATTATTAAGCGGTAATTCCTAAATACAACTATCTAAGAATATGATTATTAAATGGATAATTCGCAAATAAAACTATCTTAGAACATGATTATTAAGCGGTAATTCCTAAATACAACTATCTAAGAACATGATTATTAAGCGATAATTCCTAAATACAACTATCTAAGAACACTACTATTAAGCGGTAAATCCAAAATAGAACTATCTAAAATCATTATTATTAAGCAGTAACTGCTATATACAACTATCATAGAACATGGTTATTAAAAAGTAATTCCTAAATAGAACTATCTAAGAACATGATTATTAAGCGGTTATTCTTATATACAACTATCTAAGAATATGATTATTAAATGCATAATTCGCAAATACAACTATCTCAGAACATGATTATTAAGGGTAATTCTTAAATACAACTATCAAAACACATGATTATTAAGCGATAATTCCTAAATTCAACTATCTTAGAACACGATTATTAAGTGGTAATTCCTAAATAGAGTTATCTTAGAACACGATTATTAAGTGTTAATTTCTGAATACAACTATCTTATAACATGACTGCCAAATGGTAACTCCTAAATACAACTATCTAAGAACATAATTATTAAGCGGTAATTCCTAAATACAACGATCTTAGAACATGATTATTAAGCGGTAATTGCTAAATAAAACTGTCTGAAAAAATGACGACTAAGCGGTAATTGTTAAATACAACTATCTTTGAACATGGTTATTAAAAGGTAATTCCTAAATACAACTATCTAAGAACATGATTATTAAGCGGTAATTGCTAAATACAACTATCTGAAAATATGATTATTAAGCGGTAATTACTAAATACAACTATCTTAGAACACGATTATTAAGTGTTAATTCCTAAATACAACTATCTAAGAACATGATTATTAAGCGGTAATTCCTAAATACAACTATCTTAGAACATGATTATTAAGCGGTAATTGCTAAATACAACTATCTTAGAACATGATTATTAAGCGGTAATTCCTAAATACAACTATCTAAGAACATGAGTAAAAACCTGTAATTCCTAAATATAATTATTTAAGAATATGATTATTAATTGGATAATTCGTAAATACAACTATTTTAGAACATAATTATTAAGCGGTAATTCCTAAGTACAACTATTTCAGAACATGATTATCAAGCGATGATTCCTAAATACAAATATCTAAGAACATGAGTATTAAATGGTAACTGCTAAAAACAACTATCTGAAAATATGATTATTAAGCGGCAATTCCTAAATACAACGATCTTAGAATATGAATATTAAGCGGCAATTGGTAAATACAACTATCTGAGAACATTATTATTAAGCAGTAATTGATAATTACAACTATCTTAAAACATGATTATGAAGCGGAAATACCTAAATACAACTAACTAAAACATGAATATTAAGCGGAAATACCTAAACACAACTATCTTAGAACATGGTTATTAAAAGATAATACCTAAATACAACAATCTTAGAACACGATTATTAAGTGTTAATTCCTGAATATAACTATCTTAGAACATGACCGCCAAATGGTAATTCCTAAATAAAACTATTTTAGAACACAATTATTAAGAGGTAATAACTAAATAGAACTATCTTAGAACATAGTTATTAAAAGGTAATTCCTAAATACAACTACCGAAATACATGATTATAAAACAGTAATTATTAAATTCAACTATCTAAGAACACTATTATTAAGCGGTAATACCTAAATACAACTATCTAAAAACATTATTATTAAGCGGTAACTGCTAAATACAACTATCTGAGAATATTATTATTAAGCAGTAATTTCTAAATACAACTATGTTAGAACATGGTTATTAAAAGGTAATTCCTAAATACAACTATCTTAGAACATCGTTATTAAAATGTAATTGCTAAATTAAACTACCTAAGAACATGATTATCAAACAGTAATTCCTAAATACATCTAAAAAACATGATTATTAAGCGGTAATTCCTAAATACAACAATCTAATAACACTATTATTAAGCGGTAATTCCTAAATACAACTATCTAAAAACATTATTATTAAGCGGTAGCTGCTAAATACAACTATCTGAGAATATGATTATTAAGCAGTAATTCCTAAATACAACTATCTACGAACATGATTATTAAGCGGTAATTCTAAAAATACAACTAACTTAGAACATGTTTATTAAGCGGTAATTGGTAAATACAACTAAGTTTGGACATGACTATTAAGCGATAATTCCTAAATACAACTATCTAAGAACATGGTTATTAAAAGGTAATTCCTAGATACAACTATCATAGAACATGGTTATTAAAAGGTAATTCCTAAATACAACTATCATAGAACATGGTTATTAAAAGGTAATTCCTAAATACAACTATCTAAAAATATGATTATTAAACGGTAATTCCTATATATTTGTCTTAGAACATGGTTATTAATCGGTAATTGCTAAATACAACTATCTTAGAACAGAATTATTAAGCGGTAATTCCTAAATAGAACTATCTGAGAACATCATTATAAAAGGTTATTCCTAAATACAAGTACCTAAATACATGATTATAAAACAGTAATTCCTAAATACAACTATCTAAGAACACTATTATTAAGCGGTAATTCCTAAATACAACTATCTAAGAACACTATTATTAAACTGTAATTCCTAAATGCAACTATATAAAAATATGATTATGAAGTGGTAATTCCTAAATAGTGTTATCTTAGAACATGATTATAAAGTGGTAATTCCTAAATATAACTATCTTAGAACATGGTTATTAAAAGGTAATTCCTAAATACAACTATCTTAGTAGATGATTATTAAGCGGTAATTCCTAGATATAATTATATGTAAGAACACCATTTTTAAGCGGAAATTCCCAAATACAAGTGTATTAGAACATGATTATTAGGCGGTAATTGCTAAATACAACTATCTGAGAATATGATTATTAAGCGGTAATTCCTAAATACAACTATCTTAGAACACGATTATTAACTGGTAATTGCAAAATACAGCTATCTGAGAACATTATTATTAAGCAGTAATTGATAATTACAACTTTCTTAAAACATGATTATGAAGCGGAAATACCTAAATAGAAATATTTTAGAACATGGTTATTAAAAGATAATACCTAAATACAACTATCTTAGAACACGATTATTAAGTGTTAATTCCTGAATACATCTATCCTAAAACATGACTGCCAAATTGTAATTCCTAAATACAACTATCTTAGAACATGATTATAAAGCGGTAATTCCTAAATACAACTATCTTAGAACATGATTATTAAGCGGTAATTGCTAAATACAACTATCTAAGAATATGATTATTAAGCAGTAATTGCTAAATATAAATATCTGAGAATATGATTATTAAGCGATAATTCCTAAATACAACTATTTAAAAACCCTATTATTAAGAGGTAATTCCTAAATAGAACTATCTAAAAACATTATTATTAAGCAGTAATTCCTATATACAACGACCTTAGAACATGATTATTAAGCTGTAATTGCTAAATACAACTGTCTGAAAATATGATTACTAAGCGGTAATTGCTAAATACAACTATCTTTGAACATGGTTATTAAAATTTAAAACCTAAATACAACTATCTTAGAACATTGTTATTAAAAGGTAATTCCTAAATACAACTATCTAAGAACATGATTATTAAGCGATAATTCCTAAATACAACTATCTAGGAATATGATTATTAAATGGATAATTCGGAAATACAACTATCTTAGAACATGATTATTAAGCGGTAATTCCTAAATACAACTATCTAAGAACATCATTATTAAGCGATAATTGCTAAATAGAACTATCTTAGCATTCGAATATTAAGCGGTAATTCCTAAATAGAAATATCTTAGAACACAACTATTAAGCGATAATTCCTAAATAGAACTATTTAAGAACACTATTGTTAAGCGGTAATTCTTAAAAAGAACTATCTAAAAACATTATTATTAAGCAGTAATTCATAAATATAACGATCTTAGAACAGGATTTTAAGCTGTAATTGCCAAATACAACTGTCTGAAAATATGATTACTAAGCGGTAATTGTTAAACAGAACTATCTTTGAACATGGTTATTAAAAGGTGAATCCTAAATACAACTATCTAACAACATGATTATTAAGCGGTAATTCCTAAATACAACTATCTAAGAATATGATTATTAAATGGATAATTCGCAAATAAAACTATCTTAGAACATGATTATTAAGCGGTAATTCCTAAATACAACTATCTAAGAACATGATTATTAAGCGATAATTCCTAAATACAACTATCTAAGAACACTACTATTAAGCGGTAAATCCAAAATAGAACTATCTAAAATCATTATTATTAAGCAGTAACTGCTATATACAACTATCATAGAACATGGTTATTAAAAAGTAATTCCTAAATAGAACTATCTAAGAACATGATTATTAAGCGGTTATTCTTATATACAACTATCTAAGAATATGATTATTAAATGCATAATTCGCAAATACAACTATCTCAGAACATGATTATTAAGCGGTAATTCTTAAATACAACTATCAAAACACATGATTATTAAGCGATAATTCCTAAATTCAACTATCTTAGAACACGATTATTAAGTGGTAATTCCTAAATAGAGTTATCTTAGAACACGATTATTAAGTGTTAATTTCTGAATACAACTATCTTATAACATGACTGCCAAATGGTAACTCCTAAATACAACTATCTAAGAACATAATTATTAAGCGGTAATTCCTAAATACAACGATCTTAGAGCATGATTATTAAGCGGCAATTGCTAAATAAAACTGTCTGAAAAAATGACGACTAAGCGGAAATTGTTAAATACAACTATCTTTGAACATGGTTATTAAAAGGTAATTCCTAAATACAACTATCTAAGAACATGAGTATTAAGCGGTAACTGCTAAATACAACTACCTGAAAATATGATTATTAAGCGGCAATTACTAAATACAACTATCTTAGAACACGATTATTAAGTGTTAATTCCTGAATACAACTAACTTAGAACATGTTTATTAAGCGGTATTTGCTAAATACAACTATCTTAGGACATGATTATTAAGCAGTAATTGCTAAATGCAACTATCTTACAACATGATTATTAAGCGGTAATTCCTAAATACAACTATCTAAGAACATGAGTAAAAACCTGTAATTCCTAAATATAATTATTTAAGAATATGATTATTAATTGGATAATTCGTAAATACAACTATTTTAGAACATAATTATTAAGCGGTAATTCCTAAGTACAACTATTTCAGAACATGATTATCAAGCGATGATTCCTAAATACAAATATCTAAGAACATGAGTATTAAATGGTAACTGCTAAAAACAACTATCTGAAAATATGATTATTAAGCGGCAATTCCTAAATACAACGATCTTAGAATATGAATATTAAGCGGCAATTGGTAAATACAACTATCTGAGAACATTATTATTAAGCAGTAATTGATAATTACAACTATCTTAAAACATGATTATGAAGCGGAAATACCTAAATACAACTAACTAAAACATGAATATTAAGCGGAAATACCTAAACACAACTATCTTAGAACATGGTTATTAAAAGATAATACCTAAATACAACAATCTTAGAACACGATTATTAAGTGTTAATTCCTGAATATAACTATCTTAGAACATGACCGCCAAATGGTAATTCCTAAATAAAACTATTTTAGAACACAATTATTAAGAGGTAATAACTAAATAGAACTATCTTAGAACATAGTTATTAAAAGGTAATTCCTAAATACAACTACCGAAATACATGATTATAAAACAGTAATTATTAAATTCAACTATCTAAGAACACTATTATTAAGCGGTAATACCTAAATACAACTATCTAAAAACATTATTATTAAGCGGTAACTGCTAAATACAACTATCTGAGAATATGATTATTAAGCAGTAATTCCTAAATACAACTATCTACGAACATGATTATTAAGCGGTAATTCTAAAAATACAACTAACTTAGAACATCTTTATTAAGCGGTAATTGGTAAATACAACTAAGTTTGGACATGACTATTAAGCGATAATTCCTAAATACAACTATCTAAGAACATGGTTATTAAAAGGTAATTCCTAGATACAACTATCATAGAACATGGTTATTAAAAGGTAATTCCTAAATACAACTATCATAGAACATGGTTATTAAAAGGTAATTCCTAAATACAACTATCTAAAAATATGATTATTAAACGGTAATTCCTATATATTTATCTTAGAACATGGTTATTAATCGGTAATTTCTAAACACAACTGTCTTAGAACATGATTATTAGGCGGTAATTGCTAAATACAACTATCTGAGAATATGATTATTAAGCGGTAATTCCTAAATACAACTATCTTAGAACATGATTATTAACTGGTAATTCCTAAATACAACTATCTGAGAACATTATTATTAAGCGGTAATTCCTAAATACAACTATCTTAAAACATGATTATTAAGCGGAAATACCTAAATACAAATATTTTAGAACATGGTTATTAAAAGATAATACCTAAATACAACTATCTTAGAACATGATTATTAAGTGTTAATTCCTGAATACATCTATCCTAAAACATGATTATTAAATTGTAATTCCTAAATACAACTATCTTAGAACATGATTATAAAGCGGTAATTCCTAAATACAACTGTCTTAGAACATGATTATTAAGCAGTAATTGCTAAATACAACTATCTAAGAATATGATTATTAAGCAGTAATTGCTAAATATAAATATCTGAGAATATGATTATTAAGCGATAATTCCTAAATACAACTATCTAAAAATCCTATTATTAAGAGGTAATTCCTAAATAGAACTATCTAAAAACATTATTATTAAGCAGTAATTCCTATATACAACGACCTTAGAACATGATTATTAAGCTGTAATTGCTAAATACAACTGTCTGAAAATATGATTACTAAGCGGTAATTGCTAAATACAACTATCTTTGAACATGGTTATTAAAATTTAAAACCTAAATACAACTATCTTAGAACATGGTTATTAAAAGGTAATTCCTAAATACAACTATCTAAGAACATGATTATTAAGCGATAATTCCTAAATACAACTATCTAGGAATATGATTATTAAATGGATAATTCGGAAATACAACTATCTAAGAACATGATTATTAAGCGATAATTCCTAAATACAACTATCTAAGAACACTACAATTAAGCGGTAAATCCAAAATAGAACTATCTAAAAACATTATTATTAAGCAGTAATTCATAAATATAACGATCTTAGAACAGGATTTTTAAGCTGTAATTGCCAAATACAACTGTCTGAAAATATGATTACTAAGCGGTAATTGTTAAATAGAACTATCTTTGAACATGGTTATTAAAAGGTGAATCCTAAATACAACTATCTAACAACATGATTATTAAGCGGTAATTCCTAAATACAACTATCTAAGAATATGATTATTAAATGGATAATTCGCAAATAAAACTATCTTAGAACATGATTATTAAGCGGTAATTCCTAAATACAACTATCTAAGAACATGATTATTAAGCGATAATTCCTAAATACAACTATCTAAGAACACTACAATTAAGCGGTAAATCCAAAATAGAACTATCTAAAAACATTATTATTAAGCAGTAACTGCTAAATACAACTATCATAGAACATGGTTATTAAAAAGTAATTCCTAAATAGAACTATCTAAGAACATGACTATAAAGCGGTAATTCCTAAATACAACAATCTAAGAATATGATTATTAAATGGATAATTCCCAAATACAACTATCTTAGAACATGATTATTAAGCGGTAATTCTTAAATTCAACTATCTTAGAACACGATTATTAAGTGGTAATTCCTAAATAGAGTTATCTTAGAACACGATTATTAAGTATTAATTTCTAAATACAACTATCTTATAACATAACTGCCAAATGGTAATTCCTCAATACAAACTATCTTAGAACATGATTATGAAGCGGTAATTCCTAAATACAACTATCTAAGAATATGATTATGAAGCGGTAATTCCTAAATATAACTATCTTAGAACCTCATTATCAAGTGGTAATTCCTAAATACAACTATCTTAGAACATGTATATGAAGCGGTAATTCCTAAATAGAACTATCTAAGAACACTATTGTTAAGCGGTAATTCTTAAATAGAACTATCTAAAAACATTATTATTAAGCAGTAATTCCTAAATACTACGATCTTAGAACATGATTATTAAGAGGTAATTGTTAAATACAACTATCGTAGAACACGATTATTAAGTGTTAATTCCTGAATACAACTATCTTAGAACATAATTATTAAGCGGTAATTCCTAAATACAACTAACCTAGAACATGATTATTAAGCGGTAATTGCTAAATAAAACTGTCTGAAAATATGACCACTAAGCGGAAATTGTTAAATACAACTATCCTTGAACATGGTTATTAAAAGGTAATTCCTAAATACAACGATCTTAGAGCATGATTATTAAGCGGTAATTGCTAAATAAAACTCTCTGAAAATATGATTACTAAGCGGAAATTGTTAAATACAACTATCTTTGAACATGGTTATTAAAAGGTAATTCCTAAATACAACTATCTAAGAACATGAGTATTAAGCGGTAACTGCTAAATAAAACTACCTGAAAATATGATTATTAAGCGGCAATTCCTAAATACAACGATCTTAGAACATGATTATTAAGCGGTAATTGTTAAATACAACTATCTTAGAACACGATTATTAAGTGTTAATTCCTGAATACAACTATTTAAGAACATGATTATTAAGCGGTAATTCCTAAATACAACTAACTTAGAACATGATTATTAAGCGGTAATTGCTAAATACAACTATCTTAGGACATGATTATTAAGCGGTAATTGCTAAATATAACTATCTTAGAACATGATTATTAAGCGGTAATTCCTAAATACAACTATCTTAGAACATGATTATTAAGCGGTAATTCCTAAATACAACTATCTAAGAACATGATTATTAAGCGGTAATTCCTAAATACAACTATCTTTGAACATGGTTATTAAAAGGTAAATCCTAAATACAACTATCTTAGAACTGGTTATTAAAAGGTAATTCCTAAATAGAACTATCTAAGAACATGATTATTAAGCGATAATTCCTAAATACAACTATCTAAGAACACTACTATTAAGCGGTAAATCCAAAATAGAACTATCTAAAAACATTATTATTAAGCAGTAACTGCTAAATACAACTATCTTAGAACATGGTTATTAAAAGGTAATTCCTAAATAGAACTATCTAAGAACATGATTATTAAGCGGTTATTCTTATATACAACTATCTAAGAATATGATTATTAAATGCATAATTCGCAAATACAACTATCTCAGAACATGATTATTAAGCGGTAATTCCTAAATACAACTATCAAAACACATGATTATTAAGCGATAATTCCTAAATTCAACTATCTTAGAACACGATTATTAAGTGGTAATTCCTAAATAGTTATCTTAGAACACGATTATTAAGTGTTAATTTCTGAATACAACTATCTTATAACATGACTGCCAAATGGTAACTCCTAAATACAACTATCTAAGAACATAATTATTAAGCGGTAATTCCTAAATACAACGATCTTAGAGCATGATTATTAAGCGGTAACTGCTAAATACAACTACCTGAAAATATGATTATTAAGCGGCAATTACTAAATACAACTATCTTAGAACACGATTATTAAGTGTTAATTCCTGAATACAACTATCTAAGAACATGATTATTAAGCGGTAATTCCTAAATACAACTAACTTAGAACATGTTTATTAAGCGGTAATTGCTAAATACAACTATCTTAGGACATGATTATTAAGCAGTAATTGCTAAATACAACTATCTTAGAACATGATTATTAAGCGGTAATTCCTAAATACAACTATCTAAGAACATGATTATTAAGCGATAATTCCTAAATACAACTATCTAAGAACACTACTATTAAGCGGTAATTCCTAAATACAACTATCTAAAATAATTCATACAACTATTATTAAAGCAGTAACTGCTAAATACAACTATCTTAGAACATGGTTATTAAAAGTAATTCCTAAATACAACTATCTAAGAACATGATTATTAAGCGGTAATTCTAAATACAACTATCTAAGAATATGATTATTAAATGCATAATTCCTAAATACAACTATCTCAGAACATGATTATTAAGCGGTAATTCCTAAATACAACTATCAAAACAACATGATTATTAAGCGATAATTCCTAAATACAACTATCTTAGAACATGATTATTAAGTGGTAATTCCTAAATAGAACTATCTTAGAACACGATTATTAAGTGTTAATTTCTAAATACAACTATCT
>NC_134834.1:18653860-18743317 GCF_004210375.1 Tachypleus tridentatus
TCACAATACATATACGTGCTACAACGCTATGGTCCATACACAGAGTTGACTGACTTATCGTGTAAATTATGTGTATTACACGCTGGACCATATGACCCTCTTGTTTCAAATGTACATATTTTAAACCACTTGATGATAAACCTTCTAGCAAAAACTTGATCGGTAGAAGTTGGCAACAGTTTTATTAACGTATTTTGAAACTGATATTCAAAGACTAAAACATTTTTCTAGAGATATCGAATACAGTGGTTAAGACTAGTTCGGGTTATGCGTCCCCTGTTTATTACGTGCGATAGGTGCGAAGAATGGTTTTTTTATTTGGAAAATTTGGACTACTATACGCTTTTAGGGAAGCTAGTAGTCTTTAGTTCTTTTGTTATCTTTACTCTGTGGTTACTTTGTTTGTTTCATAACTTCAACTTAAAGTTGAACAAAAGATTGTCAGCGTACATTAGTTCCTCATATAGAACTGATAGCTTAGAGGGTAAACAGTTGTCTTCTAACAGGATCCACTCAGGTTTTGCACTACTTTGTCTGCCATTTTTTACAGCACACCGTAGTCAACACCGTAGACAGAGAACACTTTTTAGGGATCTCCCAGTGGGACGGAGGTAAAATTACGGATTTACAGCACTAAAATCCAAGGTTCGATGGTCTGCTGTGGCCCCCAACAGATAGCCCAATGATGTTTTTTTCAAAAAAATCAAAGAAGCCTATTGGGGACAGAAAGGGGGAAGATAAAATACGTGTTAGTGTGTTAGTGTGAATTTATCACATCTTATAAACGTGAAACAGGGTATCAAAAATAGCAGTTGGAAACTTGGACCTGATTTGGTATATATGTCACTAATTTTGGACTGCTATTTAAAGCTGAATAGTAGGGCTGACCTTCACTTTGCAAACGCTTATAGGTGAACGTACCCGCATGCTCAGGATTATCCTGTCTCAAACCTTGGACCTACTGATACTCCACATTTCCTGACCTACAAGAAGAACTAGTGTTTAATAGTAAAAAGGGCTGCGTACAAGACATGGTACATAAATATTTACAAGTACAATCGTGTAATAATAAAAGTTGCGTTATTAGCGTGGCCGCACGCTTAACGAAAATGCAAACCACTGGAATAAAAAAAATAGAATTTAAATTTTGAAAACAATAACATGTAATACATATAAAGAAAAATAACAAAGAATAAAACTGCTAGAAAGATGGAATGTAGCAAATTCAGGTCCAACTCTTGATCAGCTGAGATACTGAAAGAGAAACACCTGCTCGAATGCACCTTTTTATTTAAAAATAAGGCAAGAGATGGCGCTCGACAAAGATAAGTAATAATAATAAAACTGTGAAGCCATTAAGAATTAATTGTAAGTGGTAGTAATAGTAACGTTGGATGTAGTTTTAAATTTATATTTCAAATAATTTTTGTGTCACTGTTCAGTCTTGGTCAATTCTATCATGTAACAGCTTCTTTTTAAAGCGTAATTTTTGTGCTAACAGCCGTTAGATGTATAACTTTGGTTTAATTTAATCAATGTGTTTGTTTACAAACGTCATCACAATGATTATAGCGGTCACATGTTAGACTACACAGTAAATATCATTCGGTTGAAATTGAATTTCAGTACTTACGCCACGTGATAGATCTCGCGAGGGTTAACTCGGTCATGTGACATGTTAATTATGTTGTGTTTTGTTTTTTTTACACGCCTGCACAAAGTATTTATTTCGTTATCAGAAATTACAAAGAAATGTCATGTTATGTCACGTTAACTTTCTTTAACAGTGACCAGCGTTAAATATACAAGCTATTTAAGCGACTTTTTTTTTAACAGTTTTTTTTAGCATACTTCAAAACGAGACCTAATTTGGCACGGAAACTATTGATTGGCCTACATTATGTTGTTTTAGGGCAGCCTCGCCCCCCAACAGCCTTAATTTGAAACCTTTGTTTCTACATCATGGTATATCATTACTCAATACTAATATCTCAGAGCAAAAAAAAAAAAAAATCATTTTCCTCAGATGTCAATTTCGATTTCATTATTATGTTATCGGATCGAGCGTGTTCTTAGGTTTAGCGTGACGGACTGTAAATTTGTGGGTTCGACGTTCGCGTCCCGATAACATAAAATCTAGAATAACGTGTTCCACATTTTGGAGACGTGGTTGCGTTAGGAATCTCACAAAATACGCTCTGACAAGAATAGCTCAAGACTTCCCGGTGAGAGGTCTTGACTTCTCTTCTTGTCTATCAGTTTAAAATAGGGGATGGTCAACGAGTGGCTTTGTCCAAATATTCAGAAACAACGATATTTTGTTACTAATACAAAATTTAGGACACTCTTACAAGAAAAAAATATTTCACTTCTGAATGAAATTAATAACCCGTCTATCTTTCTCTGTTCCGAATAAGCTAGCAAATACTGAAGTTTCGCAGTTATCTGGAAACTTTGCTGTTTGGCAAAAAAGATGCAGAATGGATTATATATTCTCTACTCAACACGGGTATCGAAATCCTATTTTAAGTGTCATAATCCTTCAGATTTGCCGATCATCTAGAACTGTCACTAGTGTTAAATTATAGGTTCAAATTAATTTGTAAGGATGAACACATTATCCAGTTGGATTTATTGTATCAGTTCAATAGAAGGAACTTTTGGAATAGATTGATTACACTTAAGCGGGAAACGGTCTGGAAAGTTTACAAGGGCTGTTAAGTCCTAGAAGGGAGGTTTTAACCCAGAACTAGAGAGTGATGAGGGCAGGATAAACTTAATGAAACAAAATTAAGATGTAGAGGAGAGTTAACCATAGGAAATCAATATAAAAGTATTATAAGAATAGGCCTAATTGTTACTATTGTAATGCCAGAAGTATAATAAATAAAACAGAAGAATAGGCCTAATTGTTACTATTGTAATGCCAGAAGTATAATAAATAAAACAGAAGAATAGGCCTAATTGTTACTATTGTAATGCCAGAAGTATAATAAATAAAACAGAAGAATAGGCCTAATTGTTACTATTGTAATGCCAGAAGTATAATAAATAAAATAGATGAATAGGCCTAATTGTTACTATTGTAATGCCAGAAGTATAATAAATAAAACAGAAGAATAGGCCTAATTGTTACTATTGTAATGCCAGAAGTATAATAAATAAAATAGATGAATAGGCCTAATTGTTACTATTGTAATGCCAGAAGTATAATAAATAAAACAGAAGAATAGGCCTAATTGTTACTATTGTAATGCCAGAAGTATAATAAATAAAACAGAAGAATAGGCCTAATTGTTACTATTGTAATGCCAGAAGTATAATAAATAAAATAGATGAATAGGCCTAATTGTTACTATTGTAATGCCAGAAGTATAATAAATAAAACAGAAGAATAGGCCTAATTGTTACTATTGTAATGCCAGAAGTATAATAAATAAAATAGATGAATAGGCCTAATTGTTACTATTGTAATGCCAGAAGTATAATAAATAAAACAGAAGAATAGGCCTAATTGTTACTATTGTAATGCCAGAAGTATAATAAATAAAACAGAAGAATAGGCCTAATTGTTACTATTGTAATGCCAAGTATAATAAAACAAACAGAAGAATAGGCCTAATTGTTACTATTGTAATACTAGAAGTATAATAAATAAAACAGAAGAATAGGCCTAATTGTTACTATTGTAATACTAGAAGTATAATAAATAAAACAGAAGAATAGGCCTAATTGTTACTATTGTAATGCCAGAAGTATAATAAATAAAACAGAAGAATAGGCCTAATTGTTGCCACTATTGTAATGCCAGAAGTATAATAAATAAAACAGAAGAATAGGCCTAATTGTTACTATTGTAATACTAGAAGTATAATAAATAAAACAGAAGAATAGGCCTAATTGTTACTATTGTAATGCCAGAAGTATAATATATAAAATAGATGATCTCATGGCACTGGTAGAGATAGAAGGTTTTAATATAATGGGAATAACTGAAACATGGCTGAATGTAGATAATTTTGAAATACATGATTACAGGTTATTTAAGAGGTACGTAGTAAAGAGAGAGGAAGAAGTGGCTCTATATGTAAAGTGTGAGTTACACGCTGTTGAAGTTGGGAATGTTAAGCAGATTGAATCTATTTAGGTTTCTGTTTGTGGATATCAAGGGAAACGCTCTTAGTTGGAAGTTGTTACAGATTACCATAGGAAACTTTACAATAACGTTAAGATTTCAACTGTTAAGGAAGTTATAATTATTGGAGATTTTAACTTTAGGCGTGTAGACTGGGAAATGATGAAGTCAAACTATGAGAGAAAAGAAGGTTGTGTGAAAAAGGTTTGCTGAAAAAATAACAGTAAATCTTTCTTTAAATACACCAAAGGTAAACAATAAGTTAGAATGTGGATAGGACCCTTGAGGAATAATAAAAGGCTCTTATCTGATGGTTATGAGATTGCTGGGTTATTAAATTTTGTTTTCTTACTGATGAATATTGAAACTGTGTTTTACGTCTTGAAGTAATGATAGATGAAAACAAAGTCGAACAAGATGACTGCATTAATTCTGAGGTTGTTAAAATAAAATTGGGAAGTTTGAAGACTGATAAAACTCCTGGGTCAGATAATATTTCCCCGAGAGTGTTAAATGTCTAGGATTAGATACGTGAGTCACATGTTACATTTCTTTTATAAGACTGTTTGAATAATGGACAAGTATCAACAGATTGAAACTAGCTAATGTCATTCCTGTTTTCAAGGGAAGTGATAGAAATTATTCCAATAATTACAGGCGGATTTGGAAAAGTTATGGAAAGTCTCATAAGAGATGATTTGCAAAGTAATTTAACAAAGTTTAAAATGTTATTGGATAGTCAACATGTTTTCATTAAGGAAAATCTTTTTTAGAAATGTTTTGATATTCTGTGAAAATGTTACTGCATATGCAGATGAGGTATAGGGTGTAGTTTTGGTACATCTGGATTTTCAAAAAGCATTCGACAAAATAACACATAAAAGGCTTATAAAGAAACTTATATTTATAGGTGTGGTTAACTTATTGGATAGAAGAATGGCTTGATGGTAGAAAGCAGATGGTTGTTATAAATGGAGTTCAGTTCTTAGTGGTGTACCTCAAGACTCAGTCATAGGATCATTGCTCTTTCTGATTTACATTGATGACATACATGAATGAATGGTCAATAAATTACTAGAACTTGCTGATGACATCAATGACTTGGGTGATGATGGCTGTGAAGAAGATGCTGCTGATTCACAAAAGGATTTAGATCGTTTATTGAGTTGGGAAAGTAAACGACAGATGAAATTTTAATTATAATAGATACAAGATAATGCGTGTGGGTTATGATAATCTGAATAGGAATAACCTTAATCACTGACATTTTAAAATTTGGAATCTGATCTCTGAGGTTTACACATATAGTGCGGACAGTTCACTCCAAAGCTTTGCGATTAAATAAACAATTATTCCGGAATTTATATCAGTTGTAACGGCCCAATGTTTCACAACATCTCGCTCGGTCAGCTGGTGAGATAGAAAGATCGTTATATAAAGTGGTAGTTAAATATAATTTATAATTTTAACTGGAATTGTTTTAGAGCAACCGTGGCTTTTGTCCCTCAAAAGTTTTCAACAACTCTTGCTTTTGTTACCTCCCCCCCCTATAAAAATAAGTCTTTAACCTGTATTACAGGGATATAGTCTTGTTGAGATTTCTTAATCTTTTACATTGTGGTATCTTTAATAGGGGGTAAACGTTTTAGTTAATTATTTAGAAATCAAACTACAAAAGTTCAAAACGTTTTCCGTGTTTCAAAACCTATTCCTCAATTGAATCTCACAACCCTATTGGATTAAAATGAGCCTCTTGTTCCCCTGTATTCGTAAGTTTATTCCTTTTTTAACTTACTTGAATGCTACTGTATAGCATATTCACTTATAGTTTCTCCAATAACAAGAACAATAATGGTAGTAAGCCAATTAGACAAAATATTATTTTTTATCGTCGTGGTTACGAACTCGGTCTCATTAACAACAACCTATGTTACAGACTACATCGATCACGGCTCCGCCCTTTAAGCTGCAGCAGATGCGCCAGGAGAGATGCACTAACGAATTTATTTTTTTTTCCTTTTGTTACGTTTTCGTAAGAAGAACTTGATTTATTTGGACCACTAAAAATAACAAGGATTCATGACAATACGAACCAGCTACTTAAAGTTTTGTGTCTCGTAGTTTGGTTTCCGTTTTCTTTATTTTCTTTATTATTATATTTTATTTGAAGCAAACTAATATTTCATTTCAGTTTCTTTTTCTCACATTGTTCTTTGTTATCCAATCACCAAAGGTTTCTTGATCGATAAATGAAATTTCACTCGTTTACACATAAAACAAAATAAAATAAAGAGATGTTACTGTTTTAAGTTTCTATTTTTCTGCAAGATTTATTACAATAAAATAATATATACTTTATAATATACATCATAATATTATATATTTCATAATAGAATAAAATTATATAAAATGTACCCAAACTATTTTTTTAAACTCCAATCTCGAAGTTTTGATTATAAAGTATAATCAGCTTTGGAATTTCTACGAAATATATTTGTTTCTTTCGTTAATAAGCACAAAACTGTACAATAAGCTATTCATCCTGTGCCCAACACAACTATACCACCTCTGGTTTTGGTGTTATAAGCTTTCAGACTTTCGGCTGAGCCACAGGGAACAACCTACAAGGTAAGTATTACTTATAGTGTAAACTCAATATTTTCTGTTATATCCACTTTCAGAAATTATCCATAGCCTAATCTGGAAATGTTATTCGAACGTGTGAAAAGACAATTTCTTTGTTTGCATTAAACTGGTCTGTAGATTTTTTTTCTGTACGACTGGCAATATATCGTATTATTTGACCCCGTTATATACATCAAAGTTCAATCATTAGTCCAAAAAATATGTTTTCATTGCTTTTCTTAGGAATTCCGTTCAATTACAACTTACTTGTTTCCAATTGTCATAAAAATAATATCAAAATTAAGCTGTTAGAAGTTCTATTATCAAACCAAATAGGGACAATTCCAAAGGAATACGGTTGTTCAGAGATAAGTGTAGGGACTCACAAATTCCGAGTTCGATTCCCCGCAGTAGATACGTCACATATCCACTGTGGCTTTGCACCGAAACAACCAATAATAATTGTTATAGCTTGTTCGCCTTTACAAGTCCACGAGAAATAATTATAAATAAATTTGTCATAAGACATTAGTGTTAAGCCCATCATATTTTAAATAGTGCCGCCCTCTAGTTTCACAGGAATTTTCAAAAATTAGAAGAATGCAAAATAATTGTATTTCAGCCATACTATATTTCTCGTGTCCATTGCCATAAAAGGTATATACGCCATAATAAGTGTTACTGTATCAAATGACTTATAGAAACGGTGTTCTAATTATTGCTGTGTTTGTTGTGGAGGCGAAGAAAAACTGCCCAATTTTCGAACATCCCAGATGATTTAATTATTTCTAAAATAATTAACTTTAATTGAAAAACGTACCAGTAGTTTGAGATTTGCGTTTGTTTTTTTACCAACGGACCTGAAAAGCTGTGAACTGAGCGAAACACCCTAATTTTGGGTAACAACAGTTTGCAAACAGACTTGAAAAAGTCTGAACTGAGCGAAACGCCCTAATTTTGGGTAACAACAGTTTGCAAACAGACCTGAAGAGCTGTGGACTGAAAGAAACGCCTTAATTTGGGGTAACAACAGTTTGTAAACAGACTTGAAGATCTGTGAACTGAGCGAAACGCCCTAATTTTGGGTAACAACAGTTTGCAAACAGACTTGAAAAAGTCTGAACTGAGCGAAACGCCCTAATTTTGGGTAACAACAGTTTGCAAACAGACTTGAAAAGGTGTGAACTGAGCGAAACGCCCTAATTTTGGGTAACAACAGTTTGCAAACAGACCTGAAGAGCTGTGGACTGAACGAAACGCCCTAATTTGGGGTAACAACAGTTTGCAAACAGACTTGAAAAGGTGTGAACTGAGCGAAACGCCCTAATTTTGGGTAACAACAGTTTGCAAACAGACCTTAAGAGCTGTGGACCGAACGAAACGCCCTAATTTTGGGTAAGAACAGTTTGCAAACAGACTTGAAAAAGTCTGAACTGAGCGAAACGCCCTAATTTTGGGTAACAACAGTTTGCAAACAGACTTGAAAAGGTGTGAACTGAGCGAAACGCCCTAATTTTGGGTAACAACAGTTTGCAAACAGACCTGAAGAGCTGTGGACTGAACGAAATGCCCTAATTTGGAGTAACAACAGTTTGCAAACAGACTTGAAAAGGTGTGAACTGAGCGAAATGCCCTAATTTTGGGTAACAACAGTTTGCAAACAGACCTTAAGAGCTGTGGACCGAACGAAACGCCCTAATTTTGGGTAACAGCAGTTTACAATCTGATCATGAAAAAGATGGAGAGAGAAAGCTAGGTAAAACGTCGCCATAGCAACAAGATTTCCTAATGAAGATTTACGATAGTTTTTCTTCTTCAACTCTAATATCAACTGAAGTTTTGCCAGCAATGATCCGTGTTTCATCTCGAACATTAAACTTTCTCTGCTCTTGTTCTGTACCTTTCGGCTAAAAAGAAAATCAATATATATACTCTTGACAGGTATGTTTATTACAGCAGCTCGAGTGTTTGTCTGTTGTCTCTTGGGTAACGCCATCTTGTTTTATCGCTTCAGTACGGAACTGAGATTCGTATTCTACAAATACGCCTACTCCGCTGTTCTGAATGAACGGGCATGTCATTGTATTTATCTTTGTTGTAAAGCACAATTACGTGTTTGGCTGTATATGTACCGTGTCCGCCACGGGGATTCAACATGTAAGTTTAATGTTAGGAACTCCTAAGCCTTGCCGATGAATCACTGGGACAGGGGGACATACACTACAGTAACTATTTATTTACAGCTCAACGCTTCTTTTATTCAGTATTAAACTGGTTTGTTTACACTAAATAAGGTTGTAGGAAAATAGAGCTTCTCTGTGTTGGGGAGTGGAGAAGATGTTATTTGTGTTTGTTATTTTGCACACGTATGTTTGAGCTCTAAATCACGGATATTACGTAGATTGGATGTTCAGAAACGTAACCTAAGTTACAGAATTACGTCACAAAGTGACACGAGCTTGTTTCCACTAACCTGGCGAATTATGATTATAATCATTGGGTTTACTGCTTTTCGAAAATTAACACCGAAACGCAACTGGAAACTTCCTAATCTACCAATAAAATCTCAAAAGGGTTAATAATTTATTTAGAGACACTTGCGCATGCGTACTGATTACAAAGAATTACACTACGATCAATTATTTAATAGATCTGTTCACGACAGGAATTTAGATAATACATTCTACTTTTTATGGTAAAGTGAAACAGCCTGAAATAAAACATACAACATTAATGAAAGAAAAAACGGACACGCGGTATTCGTTTCTAGTGGAAACACAAGTGTTTGTTGGATGACGCTAACCTATCAGTTTGTAATGTTTGTCTTTACTGGTGTTGGTTTTGTACAGGCATACTCTCGTGTATATTGGCTCTTTAAACAGTTTAGTAGCATTATACATTAAAAAAAATTCAGATAAGAAGAGATACTCACAAAGGGTTAGCACGGTAATTTTGTTTTGTTTTTTTCTTTCCAATACAGGCATACTCTCGTGTATATTGGCTCTTTAAACAGTTTAGTAGCATTATACATTAAAAAAAATTCAGATAAGAAGAGATACTCACAAAGGGTTAGCACGGTAATTTTGTTTTGTTTTTTTCTTTTCAATAGGCCCAGCATGACCAGATGGTTACGGTGCTCGACTCACAATCTGAGGATCGTGAGCTCAAATCCCTGTCACGCCAAAACATGCTTGCCCTTTCACCCGTAGGATAGTTATAATGTGACAGTCAATCCCACTATTCGTTGGTAAAAGAATAGCCCAAGAGTTGGCGGTGGGTGGTGATGAGTAGCTGCCTTTTCTCTAGTCTTACACTACTAAATTAGAGACGGTTAGCGCAGATAGCCCTCATGTAGCTTTGCGCAAAATTCAAACTAATCAAGCAATCCTTTTGAATTTCGTGCAAAGCTGCACAAGAACTAACTGCCCTGGTCTCCTCTAATTCAGCAGCTAGTCATCACCACTTCAAACCAACTCTAGGGATACTATTTTACCAACAAATAGCGGAGTTGACCGATACACTATAACGCCCCCAAGACTGAAAGAGCGAGCATGTTTGGTAAGGAAAGGCTTAGAAGATTGAGGGTTAAGCGCCCTAATCACCTGGCCATTCCTTGCCTACACAGTAAAATCACGGGCGTATTAAATATTATGTTTATTGAGTTACATAAATTTTCATTTGAAAGAAATTGCTTTCATTTTTATATGCCCCCCAGTGGCTCATCGGTGTGTCTGCGGACTTACAACGCTAAAAACCGAGTTTCGATACCCGTGGTGGGCAGAGCACAGATAGCCCATTGTGTAGCTTTGTGCTTAATTCAAAACAACAACAACAACATTTTTAAATACTGGATTATCTAAAATATTCCACAGAACCTGTTTTTAGTTCTTTTGGGGAATTTTTTTCCGCTTCAAAATATTGGGCGAATCGGATTAGTGTTTAGAAAAGAGACACAAATTATTTGAAATTTATGTCCCACTTCTCTGACAGTACTCACAAATAGTGTAGGAACTTATCGAGTGAACTCACCTACACATGCATGAAATAATACCATAAGATTAGTTCTACTCTAATGAAAATAAAAGCCATTATATAAGGAATGTTAAGAAAGGACTTCGAGATTATTTATATTTATATTATGTACAGCATTTAATATTGTTTTGTTTGTTTTTTTTAATTTTGCTCAAAGCTACATGAGGGCTATCTGTGCTAGCCGTCCCTAATTTAGCAGTGTAAGACTAGAGGAAAGGCAGCTAATTATCAACACTCACCGCCAACTCTTGGGCTACTCTTTCACTTACAAATAGTGGGATTGACCGTAATCATTATAATGCCCCCAAAGAATGAGCATGTTCGGTACAACGGGGATTCGAACCCGCGACTCTCAGATTACGAGTCGAACGCCTTAACCCACCTGGCCATGCCATCCTCTTATCTGTTCAACTTGTTTTCAGGTGCACGTATTTAAATAACCTGAATTACGAACACAGTTAAGCGTGACCCAGCTTTCAGCATTCCGTCCAAGGTTCAACCCTACGATGTGACAGTACTTCGTTATTCCGTTAAAAGTAGCCAAGTAGGCGAAGGACATTGCTGATTGGTTAGTTTTCCACTGGTCAGAACTCATGCAGTACATTCGGTTGTTATTGGAATAGTTCTAACAACTAGGTTTACTGTTTTGTATTGCTCCAGAGCTTGTCGGAATGAACGACGTTTCTAGTACATGAATTTTGATAGCGGATATTTGGGGTATTTTCTGCATATAAACATTCAACCGACTTTTGGGACATCTTGTCTATGTCTGAGTCCCTGGATCTCAGGGTGTTTCTCCGATTCGGCGATTCAGGGGTATTTTTCACATGAGATCAGTACAAGTCAGGTATAACGTTCCGTACGGATATTATTTTAAAGTATCCGCAATGGCCAGATTGATTAACTCCGCGTAGAAGTGATAGCAACAATGGCCTAATAAGCACATAACTACAAAACGGGCTTTGCCCGTCTCGATTATCAAGGCCCGATTTCTTTTCTAATGTTATTAACCCTTAAATTTACAGTTCAGTCACCAGGGGGAAGTGGTCGGCAGAAGCAAAGTAAATCAATAAATACATTTTTGTTTGTTTTTTTAAAGTAGGCTTTCTAACTCAAATAAAATTTGTGTAGAAATTTGACTTTTTACAACGTATAGCATATAATAAGAAATTTTGGCTACTTTCTATCTAGATTCGGTGAGCTAAAAACCATTATTTCTTATTATCACATTTATCAGTTTTATAGTTTGAAGCGTAACTCGTCGGTTGCTATGCTGTCAAGCTTTAGTTTCCAGCTAACGTCACAATAAACTGATTTCACTGATGTAAAGAATCTAAATAAAACTTTCGTTGTCGTTGCTAAGCAACTAAAATAATTTCATTTTGGTATGCCGGTTTAAAAATAACACTATGTAACAAAATGTTTACTGTTTCTTGTTCCTGGACAGAAAGTGTTATTTCCCAGTTGTTATGTCTAAAGTAAATGGAAAAGACCTATTTTTCTCTTCAAACTTTGCTTTTGTGACCTGGGAGCGTATAATGAAAACATGATAGGAGACTATATTTGGGGTCTGATACGTGAAAGTAATTTACATTACAGTCGCAAATCTCATAAAACTACTCAGTTCTAAACATTTTTGTATAACTTTAGTATAAATACATGTAAATCTTGATTCATATGTTGTTTTATTGAGACCTTATGTAAATGAAAATGTACAAATTTGTCCGTTTTTACACAGAAAATAGGTTAATTTCTAAATTTCATTATCTGGGTCACAAAAGCAAAGTTTGAAGGGAATAATGACCATTTTCTCTACTTTTATAACATAAGCAAATAACATATACTATCCAGGAACAAAATTTGTGTTGCATAGTGCTATTTGCAAACAAAAAACAAAAACAACAAACAAACGAGAAACTCCTGACAAAAGATTTGATTTTTAGGAGTTAAAGACTTACGGGGTGAAATTCAGAGATAAAAATCTAGAGAAATTATACATTTTCTTTATGTTTAATTATACGAAAAATATAAAATTACACATACATATAATATAGGAATGAAAGTAATTCTAGTGAAATGGATAATCTATAAGCTACTTAAAACAACTATTCTTGTAAATGGATAATCCATAAGCTACTTAAAACAGCTATTCTTGTAAATGGATAATCCATAAGCTACTTAAAACAACTATTCTTGTAAATGGATAATCCATAAGCTACTTAAAACAGCTATTCTTGTAAATGGATAATCCATAAGCTACTTAAAACAACTATTTTTGTAAATGGATAATCCATAAGCTACTTAAAACAACTATTCTTGTAAATGGATAATCCATAAGCTACTTAAAACAACTATTCTTGTAAATGGATAATCCATAAGCTACTTAAAACAGCTATTCTTGTAAATGGATAATCCATAAGCTACTTAAAACAACTATTCTTGTAAATGGATAATCCATAAGCTACTTAAAACAGCTATTCTTGTAAATGGATAATCCATAAGCTACTTAAAACAACTATTTTTGTAAATGGATAATCCATAAGCTACTTAAAACAACTATTCTTGTAAATGGATAATCCATAAGCTACTTAAAACAACTATTCTTGTAAATGGATAATCCATGAGCTACTTAAAACATCTATTCTAGTAAATGGATAATCCATAAGCTACTTAAAACAGCTATTCTTGTAAATGGATAATCCATAAGCTACTTAAAACAACTATTCTTGTAAATGGATAATCCATAAGCTACTTAAAACAGCTATTCTTGTAAATGGATAATCCATAAGCTACTTAAAACAGCTATTCTTGTAAATGGATAATCCATAAGCTACTTAAAACAGCTATTCTTGTAAATGGATAATCCATAAGCTACTTAAAACAACTATTCTTGTAAATGGATAATCCATAAGCTACTTAAAACAGCTATTCTTGTAAATGGATAATCCATAAGCTACTTAAAACAGCTATTCTTGTAAATGGATAATCCATAAGCTACTTAAAACAACTATTCTTGTAAATGGATAATCCATAAGCTACTTAAAACAGCTATTCTTGTAAATGGATAATCCATAAGCTACTTAAAACAGCTATTCTTGTGAATGGATAATCCATAAGCTACTTAAAACAACTATTCTTGTAAATGGATAATCCATAAGCTACTTAAAACAACTATTCTTGTAAATGGATAATCCATAAGCTACTTAAAACAGCTATTCTTGTAAATGGATAATCCATAAGCTACTTAAAACAGCTATTCTTGTAAATGGATAATCCATAAGCTACTTAAAACAACTATTCTTGTAAATGGATAATCCATAAGCTACTTAAAACAGCTATTCTTGTAAATGGATAATCCATAAGCTACTTAAAACAGCTATTCTTGTGAATGGATAATCCATAAGCTACTTAAAACAACTATTCTTGTAAATGGATAATCCATAAGCTACTTAAAACAACTATTCTTGTAAATGGATAATTCATAAGCTACTTAAAACAGCTATTCTTGTAAACATGCTTTGCGTACAAGCTCGTCCTTTAAAGACAAAGTTATTTTTATATCAATAATTCCATGTCTACGTCCAATCCATTGTTGCAAGTGTATGTAATTCAGAAAGACCACAGTACTCCCTAGTCGCACAGCGAACTACTAACTATAGAAACCGGGCTTCGATATTCGCATTGAGTACAGCAAAGATTGCTCATTGTGTAGATGTGTGCTTAACTATTAACAAATAAACAGTGAATTGTTTTCACAAACAAGATGTGGGCTTTTATGATCCTATGTGAAAGTTTTTGCTGACCAATGTTTAAGTAATCTGATATATTTAAAACAATAAGTATAATTGACAATTTTTCTCCTATTTGTTTGTTTGTCCGTCTATTTGGCCTCTGACTAACTGTTATACCAGGTTTATCTGTCCGTTTTGTTTAAAGATGAAATGGATATGTGAAACAAACTAATAATAAAGCATTTCTAGAGTACATTTTATTCATAAACTGACAGAATGTTTTTATGAATGGTTCTGTAAGCGATATTTTGTTATGTTTTCTTGACGATCGTAAGGGATTTTTAGAACAAGTTTAGAACACCGACTAAAACGTATGAATCTCTTACTTAAAGAAATACAAGAACACCGAAAGGTTTTTCCTATGGAATGGTTTAAGTCCTTTAGGTCGCAGATTAATGTTTCTCTGTTAGGTATTTCTAATGGACAGAATTCTTCTTGAGAAATCTCTATAAATATCCACTGAGCTGTTATTAGGCTAAACGTAAAATACCGATCAAGTTCCACAGCTTACTACGTCATCATGGTTATTTATATTAGTCAGACTAGTGCTAAGATTCAATCAGTTCTGATAATAGTCGTGTTAGAAGGGTCTTAGTGACTTTAGGTAATAAAACGTCACCGAAAACACGAGTTATGCAAGCTTATATGTTTCAATACTAGTAAAGAAGGAACTAAAACACGATGTTATTTTTTATGACACTCGATTACGGTTTCCGTTTTAGTGGAACGTTTCTGAAGAAGCTGCGAATCGAAACGTTGAGTATCCAGTTAAAGAATAATAGTAAAATTAGTGTTTATAAAGTGCTTTATTAGTAGTTTTAAAGTGTCTTTTATACATCAATATGCAGAAATTAAATAATTAATTTGGTTCTTATGCTAATTCACTTTTCGAGATTGCGGTGGATCGGGGAGTAACGTTATCTTTAATTATAAAGTGTAATCACTGTAATATATGAATAAAACAAGCCTAGATTGAGAGAGACCTGATACATAACGGCACATTATACGATACATGGGCTAAACGAAACTTTGGGGTCAAACGTAGCCAACCATCTGTAATCTAGAACTACTAACCAGGCAAGGTAGTGAGTCAACCGAAATCGCCGCCTACATAGCTACGCTTAACAGAATAAGGGAACTGACTGTTATACTTCTAACTCAACTAGTGCTGAAAGTACGGAGATTATTCACCAAAAACTACTGACTTTTTCGTTTGCAATACGGAACAGTAACCGCTAGGCTAAGCCTACTCAAGAGAGAAACAAAGGATAATACTGTTTCCACTCGTGTGATTTTGTTATAAACTGTATCAATAATGTTGTATGAGTAACCGAACTTTCCGATAATATTCAAATCCTACAGCAAAACCTAAGGGACCTTCCCGAAATTCATTTGAACAACTTTCATGAGATTAACGAATAACTGAAGCGAGAATAACAATTAGGCTAACAGAGACCCACAAAACACCTGCGGCCAAATTAAATCTATATTGAAACAGGATTTCTAGAAAAATATAAAATAATTCTAATCGCAGACGAGTTCGTTCATTTGTCTTAACATAAGTTAATTAATATTAGGCCTAAGACAAATGAACTCGTCTGCGATTAGAATTATAAAATACGGTCTATATTCAATAAAGAGAACACTATAACTTGTGTATGTTTTATGCTTTATTTAATTGTAGCTAAACTTTACCGAAATTAATCCTATCAGTGAATAAATTTATTATGTTATTCTATAACCTAATGTTAGACTTTTTAAAAACTGCGAGAAATCTTTCAGTATGTTGATTCTACTGAAGTATATTTACATTCGTCTTTTGCTTTCATCAGTTGAAACGAAATTCGTGCAGGTTATCTTCAACAGACAAAAACTGAATAACGTTATAAGTTGATACCTTACATGTTTGTGTTTACTGTTTATTCGTGTAAAAGTATAGGTACATCTGATGCAATTATTAACATCCAACACAAGTTTCATGGGCCTGGCATGGCCAAGCGTGTTAAGGCGTGCGATTCATAATCTGAGGGTCGCGGGTTCGCATCCCCGTCGCGTCAAACATGCTCGCCCTCCCAGCCGTGGGGGCGTTATAATGTGACGGTCAATCCCACTATTCGTTGGTAAAAGAGTAGCCCACGAGTTGGTGGTGGGTGGTGATTTCTAGCTGCCTTCCCTCTAGTCTTACACTGCTAAATTAGGGACGGCTAGCACAGATAGCCCTCGTGTAGCTTTGTGCGAAATTCAAAAACAAACAAACACAAGTTTCACGATGCTTATGCTAATGTATTTGTTTTTGTTAACTATCATAATTATGTAAATAATGGATATCAAATGTGTATTTTTGCTTCTCCACTTCTATACTTTAGCAAGTGTTAAAAGTAATATTAGGTAAAACGATACATTACTATCCTATTACAGTGCCTTCATAAATATACAGTATGTTAGGTAAAAATGATTTTGAATATGCAAATCAACAAGTCGCATGCAACCACAGGCAATATATAATTGCTGTGGAACGCCATGTGTAATAACTACATTTTGACGTTCTTTGGCGTTGGGTAAGTATAGAATGGTTATCATCATAAAGAGGTTTTCGGGTTCGGGATTTTGAATTTCCAACTCGGGTATACCTCTTGTACTTAAAGAAATTGGAAAACAATGATATAATGGATCAACACTGAGTACCAGGACCATCGAAAAACAGACCTCCGATAAGTCTTACCCCAGTTGTGGGAAAGAATGTGTAATGTCTTGAAATTGATGAAAACCTATGAATAAAGATGTCAATAGGAAGAAACCGTTTACGTAATCCAGGAAACGATGCGAAACATAATCGATATAAATCCGTCAAGAAATGAGGATAACAAAGTGTGAGTTCAACAGGATAGCGTTTCAAATCATAAATAAAGCAGCTGGAGAATGAGATGCGCATTTATGTTATTCCATACGGAAAAATGACGAACAAGTTGATAGACGCAGCACCTATGAATGTCGGTACGATTAAAGTGTTGAAACAGGCGCTGGAAGACCGTTTCTCTCGCACACCCGATGGTTTATAGAAAACAAATAAGAAGGAGTGATGTGCTTTGGTCCTGACAGACTTACAACGGAGCCTTTTGCAAAGGAAACTAAACTTCATGGATATTGTAAAAATGCTCAGTTGTCGGTTAGACTATGACTTGACGTGATGAGGTTCGAAACCCTTTTTATTATATCGTACTCAATATGCATATTTAATACGTAAATCTTTTTTTTAAATAACGATAGAGAGACGAATATGTATTTGTATATTACAAACTGCTAATTACTAAAACTGAACTAATAATAAGGTAACGTATAACACGTATAAGAATTGCGTACATTTAAATTTCATAATAATTGGTATGACCTTGTTCGTAGTTAAGACGTCGTTGCCAGTTATGGTCTCACTTTTTAGTCTTTAATGTATCGGAGGGCTGGCACAGCCAGGTGGATAAAGTACTCGACTCGTAATCTGAGGGTCGCGGGTTCGAATCCCCGTCACACCAAACACGCTCGCCTTTTCAGCCGTGGGGGCGTTATAATGTGACGATCAATTCCACTATTCGTTGGTAAAAGAGTATCCCAAGAGTTGGCGGTGATGACTAGCTTCCTTCCCTCTTGTCTTACACTGCTAAATTAGGGACGGCTAGCACAGATAGCCCTCGAGTAGCTTTGGGCGGAATTCAAAACAAACAAACGTGTCGGAATTACATCATCAACACACGACATGTGCTGGATGAGAAATTCTTGTACAGTCTTTTCTCGAGCCAATGCGACCACAAAACGTGCATAGCCGGAAGATGTTACAAATGCTAGTAATTGTGATTAGTTTGTTCAGTCCAAATAGCAAGTGTGTAATGTTTACATTCGACTGCAACTGACGTGTGGCATATATTTGCGGCAGAAGCTATGAACCAATATCATGGAATCACTTATTGGAATTTAAGCTATTTTTTAAATCGGTTTCAATCAATTTATAATTGATTTTACAATAGGGATATTCGTTAGGATGAACGCTGTTACAGATAAAATAAATATTTCTTTCAGTGTATGTTTGCGTGAGTATATCTGAAGTTTGATTTATTATAGCAAAACCACATCTGGCTATCTGCTGGTCCACCGAGGGGAATCGAACCCCTGATATTAGCTTTGTAAGTCTGTAAATTTACCGCAGTACTAGCGGAGGACATCTGCGAAGTTATCATTTTACGTTTTCATTTTTTTTTATTCGAGTAAAATACGTTGGAAATTAAAAATACAAATAAAAAAATTTTAGTTCACGCGTGGGCCCGGTATGGCCAGGTGGGTTAAGACGTTCGACTCGTAATCTGAGGGTCGCGAGTTTGAATCCCCGTCGCACCAAACACGCTCGCCCTTTCAGCCGTGGAGGCGTTATAATGTGACGGTCAATCCTACTATTCGTTGGTAAAAGAGTAGCCCAAGAGTTGGCAGTGGGTGGTGATGACTAGCTGCCTTTCCTCTAGTCTTACGCTGCTAAATTAGGGACGACTAGCGCAGATAGCCCTCGTGTAGCGTTGCGCGAAATTAAAAAACAAACAAACAGTTCACGTTTGATACGATAGCTTAAGAATTAAAAATTAAAGAAAATATTAAGTACGAGGTAAATCATTCACAGCACATATAATAAATTGAAACAATGCATCTGCAGCAACTTGCTTAAAATCCAAATGTATAAGCTCGATCTCGTCTGTGGTTTATCTTATTATTTCATTGAAAATATTCATGACTTTAAATGTCTGCGTATAAGTAGCTTTCCATCTCAGCACTTAGTAACGTGTATTTTATATTTGTAATAAAAGAAGTACTGAGAAAAATACAATCCAGAGTAATCCTTTCATTACTGAAAGTAAAATACTCTACCTTCTGTACTCCTGCGTTAAGCCTATTACTTTAGTGACACCATAAGAGATTTAATAATCAGTGATGACGAGAAACCCACTTGTTGAGAAATTTATATGCAAAAACGGCTCGTTTGGGCTGAGAAAACACTTTACATAGAAGAGCGAACAACGTTTCGACCTTCTTCGGGTTCACCACGAGCCGTTTTTGCATATAAGAGATTTAATTGTGAAATGGCGTTAAGCCTAATGCTTTAGTTACATCATAAGACTATTTTAGTGGTGAGATGGTGTTAAGCCTGATTGTTTAGTTACATCATAAGACTATTTTAGTGGTGAGATGGTGTTAAGCCTGATTGTTTAGTGATACCTTAAGACTTTCAACCGTACGAGATGTTAAGCCTAATGCTTTAGTTACATCATAAGACTATTTTAGTGGTGAGATGGTGTTAAGCCTGATTGTTTAGTTACATCATAAGACTATTTTAGTGGTGAGATGGTGTTAAGCCTGATTGTTTAGTTACATCATAAGACTATTTTAGTGGTGAGATGGTGTTAAACCTGATTGTTTAGTTACATCATAAGACTATTTTAGTGGTGAGATGGTGTTAAGCCTGATTGTTTAGTGATACCTTAAGACTTTCAACCGTACGACGATGTTAAGCCTAATGCTTTAGTTACATCATAAGACTATTTTAGTGGTGAGATGGTGTTAAGCCTGATTGTTTAGTTACATCATAAGACTATTTTAGTGGTGAGATGGTGTTAAACCTGATTGTTTAGTTACATCATAAGACTATTTTAGTGGTGAGATGGTGTTAAGCCTGATTGTTTAGTGATACCTTAAGACTTTCAACCGTACGAGATGTTAAGCCTAATGCTTTAGTTACATCATAAGACTATTTTAGTGGTGAGATGGTGTTAAGCCTGATTGTTTAGTTACATCATAAGACTATTTTAGTGGTGAGATGGTGTTAAACCTGATTGTTTAGTTACATCATAAGACTATTTTAGTGGTGAGATGGTGTTAAGCCTGATTGTTTAGTGATACCTTAAGACTTTCAACCGTACGACGATGTTAAGCCTAATGCTTTAGTTATATCATAAGACATTTTTCAGTTGTCAAATGATTCGATTTAACGTTATAGCATTTGAGATGGCACCGAAAGTAGCTTTTAGTTTCTAAGTGCAAAGATTTAGCTACAGTTGACGCAATAGGAAAGTGAAACTTAATACTCCAAATGTCTTTATTTTAATTTGTATCACTCAGTATGTTTTTTATAAGTTCGTCCTGTGTATAAATTTTAGAATTTTTTGTATCATTCTTTCCTAATTAACAAAAGACTCCTTAAGACCTTTGTGAGTAAATTAAATATTAACTTCTGGTCAAAGCTACCTACATAAGTTATAATTAAAAAGAAATACTGTAATGAGTATAGGTACAAAATACAGAATGGTAAAAAATTATCTTTCCTATTTTAAAATCTGATAACTATCTAAGGAACTACAACCATACAGTCTTAACATCGTGTAGCCAAACTCAAAGTCTTTTTTCACTCTAGCAAGTATTATTACCCCGCAAAATGGTAACCCTGCAAGGAAGGGAAGATTTCCCTTATTAACTTGCAGTAACGTAGTGAGTGATTGTGGTGCAGTGTAATTATAGACGCCACAACAGAAAAGAAGTAGGAGGTATGTTAAGGGTATCGTGGAACGAAAGACCAGGATAACGAACGCTATCTCTTCTGTAGCTGTGGACATATTGCAGTGAATGTGAACTGAAATTAAATATCAGTTACACGTTCTCAGAGCTACGAATGATGCATAGGCAAAAAGGTATTAACATGTCAATAAAAATTGTTTGAGGTTAGTTACAAATTGCCAAAAACTGTATGATTGTATTTCATTAGTTAGCTAATCATCAAATTTTCAAATAGAAAATAATTAATAATTATCCCAGATCTCCAAGACCTAAATCCTGTCCCCGAGAGAGAGAGACCTTCTGTAATCTTATATAGCAAAAACTAGATTGTGTGGTTTATTAGCGACATTCTTGATCTTCATCCCAATGATATTTCCAAGGTTTGGGTAACTTAGGAGATTTAGGTTAGTTTTAATTTGGCTAACAGAAAAATAATCTTTATATCACAAATTATATTAACAATATCACACAATCTAACCAGTACTTTTAACGGAAGTAATTTAAAAAAATAAACAGATCTTGCTTACAGAACACCCATATAATAGTAGTTTCCTTCATGCAATTTCATAAAATTAATGTTTCTTGAAGACGTGACATCGTTATAAGAAAACAAAAACATCGTAGTAGGCCAATAAACAGCTCTCACAGTGCAACTTTAGAGCAGCTTGGCGTCAGCGATAAATTACTACGACACATTTTACGTCTTAGCTGTAGAATGAGACAGCAGTACAGTACATATAGTATATAAAAACTGAGGGAATAACAAATAATAACTGAATTATTCAATAAGTAGCAAGAACAATACCGAAACGAAGATAGGACAGTAGTTCTGCTAAGCCTTACTTTGGTTTCTTCTGGCAACGTTTAAGCACACAGCATATACCGAAACGAAGACAGGATAGTGGTTCTGCTAAGCCTTACTTTGGTTCAATCTGGAAACGTTTAAGCACACAGCATATACCGAAACAAAGACAAGATAGTAGTTCTGCTAAGCCTTACTTTGGTTCAATCTGGAAACGTTTAAGCACACAGCATATACCGAAACGAAAACAGGATAGTAGTTCTGCTAAGCCTTACTTTGGTTCAATCTGGCAACGTTTAAGCACACAGCATATACCGAAACGAAGACAGGATAGTGGTTCTGCTAAGCCTTACTTTGGTTCAATCTGGAAACGTTTAAGCACACAGCATATACTGAAACGAAGATAGGATAGTAGTTCTGCTAAGCCTTACTTTGGTTCAATCTGGAAACGTTTAAGCACACAGCATACACTGAAACGAAGACAGGATAGTGGTTCTGCTAAGCCTTACTTTGGTTCAATCTGGCAACGTTTAAGTACACAGCACGTATGAATTTATAAAAAAATATTTTAGTCAGACGTACTTTTATACTTTCAAGATCAAAACAATGTCTCAGACTTAACACAGTATTTCATATTAAAAATATTTGTACTAAGGATAAAAAATATTTAAGGCATTCGAACTTACATAAAAATGTACGAGTCCAACGACGCTAGTGAGAGTTACAGAAGATAAAACGGGTTAAGTCACATTTATAATATGAAAGTCATATTTTTATTGGAATTAGCTTTCAACTTGCAGCAGGAAGAGGTCATTAACCTTAATGATCCAACAGCGAGCTCAAAACTAACCCCAACAGAACTATATATCTTGTATGTATGGCTCGCATATATAAATGTGTTTGTTTCTTTTGGAATTTCGCGCAAAGCTACACGAGGGCTATCTGCGTTATCCGTCCCTAATTTTGCAGTGTAAGACTAGAGGGAAGGCAGCTAGTCATCACCACTCACCGCCAACTCTTGGGCTACTCTTTTACCAACGAATAGTGGGATTAACTGTAAAATTATAACGTCCTCATGACTGAAAGAAAGAGCGTGTTTGGTGCGACGGGGGTTCGAATCCGCGACCCTCGGATTACGAGTCGAGTGCTTTAATCACCTGGCCAGGCCGGGCCTCACCTTGAAAAAATGTATCTGATGTGGTACTTCGTTTAGAACTAAGCACACAGCTACACAATGGATTATCTGTGCTTTGTCCACCATGGGTATCGAAACCCGATTTTTAGCGGTATGAGTTCGCAGACATACCACTGGGGGCGTGTGTGTTCGTATTTTTTATAACAAGGTTGTAACAATAAGAAACATTTACGTTTGAAGGTTTTAAACTGTACACAAAAGATATATTTTTCTCTTTTATTAACGACTTTTTATATACCGAATAAAGGGTTTCTATAGATTAGATTATCAAGAGAAAGACTTCAGTCAATTTGTTTGTGTGTATTTATCTTTATACAACGTGGAAGTAAATTTCACAATGATTTTAAAGCCTCAAAATTTCTATTGTATTAATTATTTGTTTCTTATGTTTTATAAGAAAGCCACATCGGGCTCTCTGGCGTGTCCACTCCGCAGGTCCACCGCTGGGACAGCGGTAAGTCTTCCGATTTACAACGCTAAAATCAGAGAATCGATTCCCCTCGGTGGACACAGCAGACAGCCTGATGTGGCTTTGTTATAAGAAAAGCGTATACATAACTCCACCCGGAGAATTTAACCCTAGATTTTAGCGTTGTAAGTCTGTAAGCCTACCTGTTTCACCAAGGAACAGCAGTTATTACAAAGAAAAACACTTTATTCTTACTAACAACGTATTCTATTAGTAAACACTCCCTAGAGGCTCGTAGCAGGCTTACAAACACTAAAAATCGGATCTTGATACCCGTTGTAGGCAGAGCACAAATAGTTCATGGTATAACTTATCAGCAACCAAAGAAGTGTACACACATATATACCAACAATAAAATAATAAAGTAAATTGTCACAACGATGTTTATAGAAACATGTACGTTTGTTTCAATAACATGAAGACCCGGCATGGTCAACGGTTAAAGGTGAATTTTTAACAAATTTAATAATTGCCGTAGAAACTGTACTTTGGTTAGATATAATTCCTGTGTGGTTGCCATATTTTTAAACACTTTAGTTTTTGAGTAAAAAATGAAACAATATATGCGGGCCCTCGAACTCAAGTTCCTCTCGGTCGTTCGGCTGTTTCCGTGACGTTTTACAACTATGACGTAATAGTTGCCAAACACGCTTCGCTGCGCGCCGACCATTTTGTTCCTTTCAGTGCTGGTGTTTCATGTAAAGCTATTGGTGTTTTTCTCGGATTACTTATTTTGTGAGACTATTTTTTGTGTGATATTGCTACTTTATGTTTGTTTATGATAACACGGTTTACTGCGTTGCTTATGGTTGTAAAAACAGTTCGGCATCGGGCAATAGCTTCTTTTCGTTTCCGTGCAAGGAGAAGGAACCGGCAAGGTGGCGACAGTGGGTGCGGATGGTTAATAGGAAGAACTGGACCCCTTCACACCATGCAAAGCTTTGTCGAGATCACTTTGAATGCTCATGTTTTGTGTCGGATCCCACAGTTTTGGATTCCGTTGGTTTCAAACCAGGCAGGTTGAAACTGAAAAAACCATCGGCAGCAGACAGGATCGTCCCCACCATCTTTCTTCGTGTAGAGCTGAGGACTGATCTCAGCCTGCAGCGTACAGGTTCCATCCCTCTGAAGCCATCCTTTGCCATCACGAAAAGAACAAACTTAAAGGTATGTGTGCAGTATAAAGCGATAAACAATAACTAGTATAATATAATAATTTAAAAAGTACCAGTTTTTGAAGAATGTAACTAGACATACACATTTCACATTCATGAGCGTGCTTTGCATTTGTGGCACCTGAAAGTCAGTGAAACCTTGATTTCCTAGTCTAGACAGTGAACAAATTTATCCCAAATAGAGTATATTCCAAGTTTAAAAGCTGGTAGATCATTCTGTAGATGTTTCTGTATGATTTTTACATATGGAAAAGTTTGAAGAATACCATTTTTCAAATGTAACATTTCAAGATAAATTTAAGTAAAACTATATCTTGAATATGTTGAAGTAATCAAGCACATGTTATGTATTAAAAAAAACATTGTAGACTTGTAAACAATCAAATATAAACTCCATAACATATTTCCATAACTCATCATAATAAAATTAATCTTAACACAGTACATTGACATTGTCATATTAAATGTAAATCTCATAAACCTCATAAAGCATGTTGTTTCAATATATAATCTTATTTCTTCAGTATCACTCACAGTTCCGCTGCTCTCGCTTGTGGAACTGTTCTCATCACTAGAACTTGTCAGATCTGTCAAAAGTAACTGTTCTAGGTTCGTTCAGAGTAGGTTCGAATTGATATGGAGCTACTCAACACTGTTCAGAACACAAATTCAAAACAGACTCCGCCTCTGTTTCTCTGTATACACTGGCCATGTTTATTTACATTCAACGCGCTGGCGTTGGCGGTTTGTTTGGCAACTATTACGTCACAGTACTTTTCCTAGCGGCAAACGTAAAAACTAATACGTTCGGATTGCCGCTCGGAGAGGGCTCTTTCTGCACCAAGTTCTATGTTTCATTTATTAGCACATATTTTTTATAAAAAATGTGAACCTGCAAAATTAATCAGTATGAGTAGTTCTTTTGATTGTAAAGTTTTCTTTTTTTTTTGAAATTCACCTTTAAGGCACTCGACTCGTAATCCGAGGGTCGCGGGTTCTAATCGCGATAACACCAAACATGCTCGTCCTTTTATCTATAGTGATCTTATAATGTGACGGCCAATCCCACTATCCGTTGATAGAAGATTAGCCGAAGAGTTGGCAGTGGATGGTAATGACTAGCTCTCTTCCCTCTAGTGTAACATAACAAAATTAGGGACAATTAGCTCAAATAGCCCCTCGTGTAGTTTTGCGCGAAAATCAAATCAAAACAAGACAAACAAAAATCTATTGTGATAATGACAGTCTTTTTTAATTCCTGCTTATAAAACAAACAAAACAACAAAAAGAAACATTTGCTTGTACTTATTTGTTATTTATCAGTACGGGGCCCGGCATGGCCAAGCGTGTTAAGGCGTGTGATTCGTAATCTGAGGGTCGCGGGTTCGCATCCCCGTCGCGCCAAACATGCTCGCCCTTTCAGCCGTGGGGGCGTTATAATGTGACGGTCAATCCCACTATTCGTTGGGAAAAGAGTAGCCCAAGAGTTGGCGGTGGGTGGTGATGAATAGCTGCCTTCCCTCTGGTCTTACACTGCTAAATTAGGGACGGCTAGCACTGATAGCCCTCGAGTAGCTTTGTGCGAAATTAAAAAAAACAACAAATTATCAGTACGGTACTTTTGCAGCAGTTGGACTATGTGGCCGTATTAGAAAAACAAAGATAGCACACAGTCCACCTTAATTTCGAACAGAGGAAAGGCAACTAGTCAGCAGCATTCGTCTCCTATGCATTTGTTCTTAAACTAATAGCAGAATTGTCTGTCACTTTTATAACGTTTTCAGAGCTGAGAGTTCAGAAAGATTTCAACGGCATATTACAGGCTCGAACCTTGGTCTCTTTGATATTCATCCCAATTTCCTACCCACTATTCTATGTCCTGTCCTCAACAAATTCCCATAAACAGAACCGTTTTACTGATATAAGCAAGTGATAAAAATAATATTGACATTCGTAGACTGCGTGGATTATTCCTTGACGTAAATAATGCGGTGGTAAGTTGATTAATTTTTCCTGTCTCAGCACTGAGCTTTCTGTGCTGTGTGTGTATATATAGAATATTAATACTCAACACATACACAGTATATATGCTCCGTAGTTTTGATAAAGTTACATGTATGATTACATGTATTCAACCGTTCGTACTCTCAAACCTTCGTATTCGAGCGGAGCATCAGAATTTCTTTTACCCATCGTTCCCGTGCTCGGAAAACTAGCTCCATCAGACCTTCATGTATATTACAGTTCACTTTTCGAATATCGTCAAATGTGTTCGGAGGCGGTGTACAGGGCGTAACTTCCCCCCGTGTTTCGTTCTGCAGATTGTTCTTATCTTTAACCGTGTCGAGCCAAAGTGAGCCTGTTAAATTAATACACGTAACAGTCAAATAGGAAATAGGCACAGAGAACTTTACGGAAGTCTGGCGAACGTTGCGTAAGCGGAACGAGGCTTGCGATGCTGTTAAGCCTAACTGTAGCGGAATGTCAACATTGTTGTGGATGGTACAGTTGAGAATGAACCTTTCGTTTCTTAAAGAGTTGTTAAACAGCTATTCTGGAAAACAAGCAGCTAGAGTTGACATATTTTAATGGGTTTTGATGGTATAACTAAGATCACAATGGAGACTAGGAAAATGTCATTCCCTGCAAACGTTTATTTACCTCGGTCAACTTTGACGGTTCCTGACAGGTCTTCCCTGGACGTGCAGGCAGCAAAACTATTCCGGGTACGCTCGGAAGAGAGGTAAGACGTTTTGAAACACGTTGAATCACAAATGTTTTATAACAATACGTTAAGTGCCAAGTATTTACAGAAGTTAGGGTTAGCAGTGTATGTGTATTATAAAGAACTAAAACTTCGAAGTAAGACGTGTACGGCTCCTTAGAAATTCAAAATAAGACGTTCTAAAAAGGTAGAATTATTAATACGGATTACGAACTTTAATTTCGAGAAAACAAAAATCGTTTACTGAAAGTAGGGTTAACAACATGATATGAACTGTGACTTAATAGAATATTCCTTACAATTCTCACCTTCTAATATAAATTATTATTATAACCTTACCTAGTAATTTTAGGATATAAAGAGCACTCGATTTGAAAATAGTGTTTCATTAGTTGATCAGTTGATGAGCTTCGCGTGACTGAGTTGAAGAATCACTACCGAGCAGTTAGTTGTTTTGTTCTTGGCTAGTTGTTTTCACGCAAGCCTAATTCGTTCTTTTAAAACATACCTGTGAAATTACGCACAAGATAAATACTGTAACGTATGTACAGAAGATTACAGAATAAATTATTTGCAGTGTGAAGTGAGTTTATTTGGTAGGATATACAAATCTCTAAATTTGTAATAAAACAAGATTTAACACTTTTTGTATCCGAAAAGAAACAACAACAAATATTAGCATTTTCACACTCGCTTATATTCCGTAATAATATTTTCACTTTCTGTCACGAAAATGAAATTTTGGTGACGTTTTTTGGCAGTAAAAGTGTTCTATTAAGTTCTTTATCTCTCCAAGATGGTTGTAATAATGTTTCTTAATGATGTAGTATTTTTACTAAGAAATGTTTATTTTGAAAGCTTTTGATGTCTCGTAAAGATAGAAGTTTCTACTAATAACGGGTAGATTTGAAAGTGCTGGTATCATAACTTCATAGTAGGGTTACTGTATTTTCTTGTAGCAAAGCCACAGAGGGCTACCTGCTGAGTGCAGCGAGGGGAATCGAACCCCTGATTTTAGCGTTGTAAATCCGTAATCTTACCGCTGTAACATGGTTTTTACCTAAACCATTGTGATAAAACTGTCACGTATTGATAACGGGCTAACACTTTCTCTGACGAATCGATCATCTCACACCAGAAGTTAACGCGATTGAATAGTTTCGTAATATAAGTTGATACTGCTATATTAATCGTTCAGTGTAATTTGAAAGTGGTTTCAATATCGAAAAAAATTTACAAAATACTTTTCGTTAGAAATCATTACCTTAGATTACAAATATTGTCTCTAAATGAAAGTGGATACGTGTCAATGTTTATACTGTCTGTAAATGAAAGAGGCACGTGTTGTTGTTTGTACTTTCTCTAAATGAAAGTGGATGCGTGTCGATGTTCATACTGTTGTTTCAAAAGAAGGTAAGATCCGCTAGATGAGATCACGAGTTTGTAGGATTGTAACTGGATTTTCAGCACACCTCTAGTGAATATGATGTGTTTATGTGTTTATTAAACGTGTTATTTCACACAGCTACAGCGTGAGTAACGTCTAACCTTTATAAGTTGACTAATAAGGCTTAGAAACAAGGTGAAAATGAATTTTATACCTTGTACGGTGTTGAACTTTATCAAAGAAATGAAGATACACAAAATATTCTATCTAGATTTCACTGGCTGCTTAATAAATTTTTTCCTTTTAATCATTCAGTAAATGATTGAATTATTAATTAATTATTCCCAACTTAATTTTATTACTTATATTCTCTCAGTGTTTAATTCAGTTTTAGGGAAGTCATTGAATTGTTGTAAATGGTTCAGAGGACGGTTACTAAAATGGTCCTTTGGATGGAGAGATTGTTATATCGAGAAATATAAAGATTATTGTTTTTTCTCTTGAAGAAAGAAGAGTTAGAATTCACTTGTTCAGTGCCGTAGACGAGATAACTCTTACAAGCCGATCGGTAACACAGTGCCACGGACGAGTTAATTCGTTCTCAATAATACCTAACTTCAACGCTAGATATCAGCACCATACATGCATTTGACCTACTAACAAATTGTTTCACTTTCGATCCAAAATGGCGTAACGAAAAAAAGTTACAAAATGAAAAAACATTAGAGTTGTATTGTAGCAGTTGAAATACTTGGTAGTCAACAGGTTAATCTGATGGAAGCGTTGAAGGTTGGGAAATGAACTGATAATGTTGATATATCAACATTTTTCATACCTAAGAGCGAGGTGTACAGAACTCGGGGACACAAACCGTTTTAGGCAAGGCACAAGCCTTCTTTCGCTAAGACAGTTTTACCTCTCAAATAAAATGGTTCGCCTTTGGGATGGGTTACCTTTGGATATTGTGGGAGCAGTAAATTTGGGTGAATTTAAAAGAACGCTTAATAGATATTTTAAAGATAATGGCTGCCTTTAATTATTTTAAAAAACTAGTTAGGCTTAGGGGATTAAAAGTATGGCGTTATTTGTTTCAGTTGTCCAATATTTACCATAAATTTCGATTTTTCGTTGCTTAACACCGGATCTCGAGAGACAAGTATTTATACAGCGTGTGTAAACTTTCGAGAGTTTTGTAATGGTTCCATCTGTCATCCTACCTTAAATCCTGATATTATAGTAAATACGGTATCATTATTATTATTACAAATTCAATACAGTCGTCTAAAAAGATGCCCTTTTAACACATCACCATCAAACATAAGCTTGGCCGTATAATAGTTTCTTAAAGCAAGATGTATGATGCTTTGTTGTTTCCAAAAGTCCCTAATGTCAGCACATTCTATTAAAACAAGACGTCTGTGTTTTTCCTAACGAAAGAAGGCTGAATACAAACACCTTGATTGAAGTGCCAATCGAAAGAAGTGATTAACAATAGCAGTTAACTCTGTTTGTACTAGGAAGCTAAGCACTAAGAAAACTTACTCGTGTGTAAATGGCGGATCAGGTATCATAGATGAATGGTGAAGTGTGGCTGTCGCAATACATACGAATTGAGTCAAATTATAAGGCTTATTATTGCCTGTTCTAGAACTGAAACGTTTGCAGAAGTGGCAAATGGTTGTTGAGATGGAAACAAAGATGGCAGCGGGTAAAATATTTTCTTTTTACAGTTTCTCGGAAAGCATGCTTTAGGTTTAAAGTCCCAAGCGAAATTAGTGAAGTAATAACAGAAATCAACAAGAAACTTCAAGGTTCTTTTAAACAGCAGATGCTCGAATCTCCGTCACACTAAACATGCTTGTCATTTCAGCATTATAATGTGACGGTCAATCCCACTATTCGTTGGAAAAAGTAACTCAAAAGTTGGTGGTGATGACTAGCTGCCTTCCTTCTAGTCTTACAGTGCTAAATTGAGGACGGCTAGCGCAGATAGCCCTCATGTAACTTTGCGCAAAAATTCAAATCAAACAAACAAACAAACAGAGAATGCTCAGAAGATGTTTTACTGATGCTCTGGCCAAAATAAAAAATAATAATATTGTAATAATTTTTGAGGCACTGAGTAAAGAAGTAATAAACATCAGTAATACCTACCTTATCTTCTGAGCATGCGCAGAGTGGAAATGTCTGGAGTTTTTAGTACACATAATTTTTTAACCTATAGAATGCACTTGCTTGCTAGTTTGACCAGTAATATTCTTTACTTGTTTTGGTGACGCTTGGCACGTGCCACAGTATCTACGTCATACTATTACTGGAAATCATAAGTATTACTCCTTAATGTCTCCTCTTATGCCTAACTTTTATCATACTGTATTTCCCCATTTCGTATCAGTAACTGACATTGGGTCCCTATTGTTTTATGAACCCTTTTATCAGCAAAGATTTCCAAAGGTATTTCTACCTTTCCCTAGTCTTTCCCGGAGCACCCTACTAAAGAAAGTTTCATATGTTATACACTCAGATACTTACAAGTCATGTTCAAGAATTATCTGTTGCATTGAAAACATACCTACTTCCTGGGATCTTTAAATTATCGACTTGCTATGGAAATATATAATTCAACATCGCCACTGGGTCACTCCAGGGGACACTGACACAGGTTTACTCATGACTGTAACTCACCAAAGAACACCCACACAAAGTCACTTCACAGAGCATCCGATAACAAAACACTGGCAGCTACTTTCACACTAACCACGGAACGATGACATAAAACAACGTTCACTCTAAACGGGGAAATAACGTGTTATTGTTTACTTCATGTTGATAAACATGAAGATAACGTTTGAACAACAAGGCGAATATTTCGTTGAAACACAAAAAGTTAGGAAAATGTCTAAAACATTTAACCAGAAAGTTATTCCCATCAACATAATGAATCGTTCTGAAATAACCTGATTTCAATATATTTATTGGATAGGTCTGTCTGATATCGGAAGTATTTAACAGGAATTTGCAAATTAATCTGAATTTTACTAACGACTGGGTATAAAGTCACGTGATAAATGTAAAGATTGAACACATTTTTTCCCCTCTAACGACTGGGTATAAAGTCACGTGATAAATGTAAAGATTAAACACATTTTTTTCCCCTCTAACGACTGGGTATAAAGTCACGTGATAAATGTAAAGATTGAACACATTTTTTCCCTCTCTAACGACTGGGTATAAAGTCACGTGATAAATGTAAAGATTGAACACATTTTTTCCCTCTCTAACGACTGGGTATAAAGTCACGTGATAAATGTAAAGATTGAACACATTTTTCCCTCTCTAACGACTGGGTATAAAGTCACGTGATAAATGTAAAGATTGAACACATTTTTTCCCTCCTTAACGACTGGGTATAAAGTCACGTGATAAATGTAAAGATTGAACACATTTTTTCCCTCTCTAACGACTGGGTATAAAGTCACGTGATAAATGTAAAGATTGAACACATTTTTTCCCTCCTTAACGACTGGGTATAAAGTCACGTGATAAATGTAAAGATTGAACACATTTTTTTCCCCTCTAACGATTGGGTATAAAGTCACGTGATAAATGTAAAGATTGAACACATTTTTTCCCTCTCTAACGACTGGGTATAAAGTCACGTGATAAATGTAAAGATTGAACACATTTTTTCCCTCTCTAACGATTGGGTATAAAGTCACGTGATAAATGTAAAGATTGAACACATTTTTTTCCCCTCTAACGACTGGGTATAAAGTCACGTGATAAATGTAAAGATTGAACACATTTTTTCCCTCTCTAACGACTGGGTATAAAGTCACGTGATAAATGTAAAGATTGAACACATTTTTTCCCTCTAACGACTGGGTATAAAGTCACGTGATAAATGTAAAGATTGAACACATTTTTTCCCTCTAACGACTGGGTATAAAGTCACGTGATAAAGATTTATAACTGAAGTAAGTGTTATTTAGATTTTGTGAACTGAAATAGACATAAAATTAGTTTTTGTTGTCATTTAGTAGTTCTGATTGATGATTTAAATAAAACCGATCTTTGAACCTTATGATGTGCAATGATAGTTTAACAGCTACTTTACTAATATTTCGTTTTTGTGTTAAGATATCTTTCGAGGAAAATGTGATACATATCTTCTACGCGCCGTCTAGTGGCCGAACATTAACGTTGCAGGCTTGCGACGCTAGAAGCAGAGTTTCGATAGCCGTGGTAGAAAGTGAATAGACAGCCCACTCCGTATCCATATTCATTGTGCTTGGGACAGAAGAGAAATAAACACAGAAAGTGTGCATTCTGATAAACAGAAGTATAGAAAAGTCTGGACGATTTATTTGAATTTCGCGCAAAGCTACACGAGGGCTACCTGTCCATAATTTATCAGTGTAAAACCAGACGTAAGGCAGCTAGTCATTACCACCCATCGCCAACTGTTACCAACTTTTACCAACGAATAGTGGGATTGATCATTACTTTATAACGCCCCTACGGCTGAAAGGACGAGCATGTTTAGTGGGAGGGGATTCGAGCGCGCGATTCTCAGGTTACGAGTTGAGTGTCTTAACCATCTGACCATGCCAGGCCAGATAGTGGACAGCCGTCGGTATAATTAAAAAACAAATCGAATTGAGTGCCATATTTTAAAGTAATTCTTTAATTAAAACGAAACATTATGAGTTAATTTATTTTCCAATAACGTTTTGGATTTCGTGTAAAATACAGATAAGTGAAAACAGTGTAGCAGAACAAGGACTGAGTTTACACTTTCGATCTCTCTGTCTCGGATTAAAGTCTCAGATTTAACTACAGAATTGGAACGGAAATAAAATAACATAACAGATTATAATAATTTTTATGCAAATTTATACAATAAAGAAGTAGTTTAAAACACTGGTTTATTGTCTATCGTATATCGCATTCTAATCACTGTTAATTTGTTATACGTGAAGGAAAATTCTCACGAGTGGCTTCAACTGTTGTGTTAATAAAAGATATATCTTACAAAAACATTTAATACACGAACAAGAGGCACCCTTTATTCACCCTGTCTGATGGCGGAGGTACTGGTGTCACTCCTGTATGTCAGTATGTGTAACAAACATTTCCACTTGATTTCGATCAGTGACATGTTCAAGTTTTCCACTAGGTGGTGTGGGTGTAGAAAATATTGATGGGGTCAATAAATTTAAAAAAATTCTGAAATTTATATAAATATTTAATAAAATGGTCGTTACAATAAATTGGTTAAATTCTAATAGTTGTTATGGAAATTTTATTTTGTAATTAATTACACAAAACGAGTTATTATACATAAAAGCTGAAAACTAATATGCCATCAATATGCCTAGAATTTTCAGGGGACCAGGCCCTCTTGGCCTTCTGTGGCTACGTTTATGATTTTGACCAAATTTGGAATGAAACGCGAATGCCCCCCCCCCAACAAACAAACAAGTTCTCGGCTGGTACAGCGGTAAGTCTACGGATTTACAACGCTAAAATCAGAGGTTTGATTCCCCTTGGTGAACTCAGAAGATAGCCCAATGTGGCGTTGCTTTCAGAAAACACAAACACACACAAACAAAAAACAGCAGTCGTTTAAATATTTGTTAAGTATAGCAAACAGGTCAAGGTTACATTGTAGGTGAACCACTTTCGTTATAATGGTCAAGGTTACGTTGTAGGTCAACCACTGTCGTTATAATGGTCAAGGTTACGTTGTAGGCCAACCACTTTCGTTTTCGTTATAATGGTCAAGGTTACGTTGTAGGTCAACCACTGGCATTATAATGGTCAAGGTTATGTTGTAGGTCAATCACTTTCGTTATAATGGTCAAGGTTACGTTGTAGGTCAACCACTGTCGTTATAATGGTCAAGGTTACGTTGTAGGCCAACCACTTTCGTTATAATGGTCAAGGTTATGTTGTAGGTCAACCACTGTCGTTATAATGGTCAAGGTTACCTTGTAGGTCAACCACTGTCATTATAATGGTCAAGGTTACGTTGTAGGTCAACCACTTTCGTTATAATGGTCAAGGTACGTTGTAGGTCAACCACGTTCGTTATAATGGTAGCAAACTAGAATTTAGAAAGATGTCAAACTCGGGAGCAAATTGATTTTTGACATCTATACCTACACGTTCGAGGGAGGGGGTTATTTGGTGTATACCTTAGGTTTTTAAGTTGGATACTGCAAAAGTATAATACGTTTTCTCGTGAAACTGCACTTTCTAAGTGCTCTTCTAATTTTAGTTGAGTTACTCCAATTGCTTTATCAGTTTAAGATAATAATATCTATATTATAAATGCTCTAACACTTTTTGGTGCCCAAATTTTGATGTGAAAGCATATTTATATTAATACATTATCCAATCATTTTGCTTATTGTGTAAGTCTTCTACTTAGGTTTTGAAAGGATTCCGTGTAAATTGCAGACTGTTTCATGTATATTATACGGATATATATTCAACGTCATTAGTTTCTTGACTTTGAGCCTGAGCCTCAAGGGGCTCTGACCTGGCTGCATTATCTGTGGGTCACATGATATACCATTCATATTGGAATTACAAATTCCGTTTTCGGTAATGGTTACAGGTTACTTATCTAGTCGCATAAATGGTATTAATCTAAATTTCGTAGTTAATTTGAAATGTTGTTTTTTGGGGGATGATATCCTATAAAAATGACATTTTTATTTGAAATACTTCCAGATCCGTAACGTGTAATGTGTTAGCTGAAATGATCTCGCAGTTGACTGGTGGGTAAGTCTGAAAAGTATGCAGTAATTGCTAAGCCAAGGTGCGTGTTGTATAACATCAACGTTATTGAGCTGGTTTTGATGCAGGTCACGTGCTTCGATACGTGGCACGCGCAATCAATTCCCACTTCCAGTTAGACCCCGAAAGAAAAGCGCATGCGCGAGATAATTAAATTTTGTTCGGCTTAACTGAACAGACTTGGCGATTTTGTAGATTTGTTGGAATAACCATGAGATTACTGGTTCAAAAATAATAATAAACCCATATTATTTGATTGATTAATGTTTCCTGTCTTGGACAATATCAGTTCTTGATAGTTCTATATGACTGAGGGCAATAACACTATGTAACAAAATGTTTACTTTTTCTTGTTCCTGGGCAGAAAGTGTTATTTCCCAACTGCTTATGTCTAAAGTAAATGCAAAACTTTGCTTTTGTGACCTGGGAGCGCATAACGAAAACATGATGGGAGACTATATTCGGGGTCTGATACGTGAAAGTGATTTACATTACAGTCGCTAATCTCGAAAAACTACTCACTTCTAAACATTTTTGTATAACTTTAGTATAAATACATGTAAATCTTGATTCATATGTTGTTTTATTCAGACCTTATGCAAATGAAAATGTGCAAATTTGCCCGTTTTATACATAGAAAATAGGTTAGTTTCCAAATTTCATTATCCAGGTCACAAAAGCAAAGTTTGAAGGGAATAATGGCCATTTTCTGCACTTTTACAACATAAGCAATTAAGATATAACACATACTATCCAGAAACAAAATTTGTGTTATATAGTGTAATCCATGATACACATTGTCACTCAATAGAACTATATTCAACTTTTGGAGAAACAATCGATTTTCAAGCAGACTGAGTTAGTGAGGCCTCAAAACCGTAATTCTCTATTTGTATGAGATTTATTATATAATCTGACCTCAAATGTCTCGTATTACAAGTTACAATAATGGAGCGTAACGAAATCCAAAGTACTAGATTTCATATATCTCGTATTACAAGTTACAATACAATGCCAATAGAATGGTACGTTCTTAATATGCATGCAGCCTTACAGTCTTTTAAAATAGTGTTAGTCATATAACATGAAGAAGTGTTACTTCAGAATACTTATATGACTTAAACCTAACGTTTTGTTTTTATATACACTTTTTGACGAGTGTTGTTCTTAGGAGATTTCTTTAAAAAAATACATTCCTGTTGTTATATCTGTAGTCTTACACTAGTTTAGGTACCTTAAGGTGTACCTTGAAGCTTGTTTTGTATATATTCAGTAAGAACCAGTGACAGAGACGCTATATTTGCCATCTCTTTGTAGCACTGGGCGTGCGAATAGAATCTTGTCAAAGTGCAGAACGTGACATATTCAAATATAACGCTTTCTGTTGCGAAGGCTTGCTGTAGTTCTTTGAATACAGCGTCAGGTCGTTTCCTTGGTAACGAAAAGCTCTCGTGAGGTTTGAGAAGTAGTGACTATTGGGTTTCTCCTCATATCAGTCGCCATTATGTTTTATTTACAAAGCAAATAGCACGTGTTAGACTCATCTGCTTCTGTGGACCATTACTCACAAAATTAAGATAATTGTCTGAATCAGTTATAATTACGTAGATACAGAATATATTTTCTAATCCTAAATTTTTCTGAGAATAAAGCTGTTCAGCTGACAGTTTCACTAAAATACAGTATTTCTAGTTTGTTTGTTTTCATGTGTTGGTTTAATACGTGACGTATTCAACTTTGTATTGTCGTATCATCTGATAACATATAAATCACAATTAACGCCATATTAGTTTGTGTAACACGTTGGTGATTCGATATTGGCTACAATCTTAAATGTGAGGAAAGAGCATTGGAGACTTCGCTGTACGTGGTTCTAATAGATCACCCTGTATATTGTATACACGTGTATTGTATACACATCCAAGAAGGTAATATAAGCAAGTTTACACATCATGTGAAACATGTGCACTCGTAACTATTTTTTTGTATGGTTAAACTAACATTAATACCACAATTGCTTCTGACTTTAACACTGTTTCACAATTGACGAAATGTTTTGTCCTCGTAACTTACTCTGATTTTATTATACCTCATCTTACTCCACCAACAAACAAGAACTTTGTCTGCCATCTTTCTTTTTTTAGTGAAGAAATAATAACTATTCGTTTCGATCTGTTTTTTTTTATATTTTGGTTTGAATTTCGCGCAAAGCTACACGAGGGCTATCTGCGTTAGCTGTCCTAATTTAACAGTGTAAGACTAGAGGGAAGGCAGCTAGTCATCACCACCCACCGCCAACTCTTGGGCTACTCTTTTACCAACGAATAGTTGGACTGACTGTCACATTATAACTCCCACGGTTGAAAGGACGAGCATGTTTGTTGTGACGAGGATTCGAACCCTCGACCCTCAGATTACGAGTCGAGTGCCTTAACCACCTGGCCAGGCCAGGCCAAGTAGGTAATAACTCTGTTTGATCTCGTTTTCTCCTCTTTATTTTACTCTGAATAAACAGGAACCATATTCGACCTCTTATCTCTCCTTTGAGACATTTTAACTATCAAGTTTAAGTGGCTTAGTTAATGAGAAGGAATCCAATCTGTGGTGGAGATGCGTTGGATGATTTCTGGGATTATTAGAACATTAGAAATCTCAGTTCTTCTACTCGAGACTAAACTGGAGATATATTCTATTTGTATCTGAGGTACTAATATAAAAATCTGAGGCTCTAGCTCTGTTGGTCGTTAGATTAACTCGGACCTCCTTCAGGAGCAGTGAAATAATATAAATCATTTAACTACTATTAATTATACTTTAAATTCTCCCTCTTTAAAATTACGTCATTATATTATATGAAATTCAGTTTGAAGTAAATTGAGAACAATCCTAACGTCAAGGTAACTGTATTTAAGTTTTAAGAACAATCAGAATAAATCTATTTCATTGGACGAAACAGAGAACTGACTTAGTATGCCGACGCGTTACCATATTTTTCTTATTATATAAAAATGTCTAATGGAACATAAAATACGTACTTTGCGTTTCACGTTAGAGAACAGAATACCATCACGAATTACAAAAAATGTGTTTGTGTAAAACAAGCATAACAGATATGTAGCTCAGTACAGCACTTTTCTGAAAATAGCACTTGCTAAACAGGACATTTTAAATAGCGACACATATTAACATTTTTTATATTTCTCTTATACGATTTAATTCGACTTGAAACTTCTAATATGTGTTCTATTTATTGGTTTTTTTTTAATATTCGAAATCTGTTTTAATATTCGAGTGACTGAAAGCTAAAGAGACGTATGTGGAAGGAAGGCCAGTGGAGCAGTTCAGATGTAAACAAGGGTCAAGTTTGGAAGAAGAGTCAGCCTAGAAAGTTCTGTAATTTTTGTTTAACACTAAAAGGCTTAGCTCAGAGGAAAAACAGTTGAAAAAACAACAAACTATTTCTCAGAATTTGTGTCTATTACATAACACGAATAAAAGCACAGGCAAACACCAGGTCGAAAGAGAAAACAGCTGCGTACAGGATAGACGTAGAAACAATCTTTAAAACAGCTGCTAAGTATAGGAGATAGAACAGCTGCTAAGTATAGGAGATTAGAACAACTTGTAAGTGTGAGAGACGTGTGGATGGTTTCAAGAGATCAGACACAAAGAATAAAGAAACCAATAAATTAAATAACCATAATCAACAACCACGATGGTAATCTAGAGGTGACCATCTGTGAAAATAGGGGCTGAGCTTGAGTTGTGTCTGTCAGTATATGGACTGATCTTGAGTAGTGTCTGTCAGTATATGGACTGATCTTGAGTTGTATCTGTCAGAATATGGACTGATCTTGAGTTGTGTCTGTCAGAATATGGACTGATCTTGAGTTGTATCTGTCAGAATATGGACTGATCTTGAGTTGTATCTGTCAGTATATGGACTGATCTTGAGTAGTGTCTGTCAGTATATGGACTGATCTTGAGTAGTGTCTGTCAGTATATGGACTGATCTTGAGTTGTATCTGTCAGAATATGGACTGATCTTGAGTTGTATCTGTCAGAATATGGACTGATCTTGAGTAATGTCTGTCAGAATATAAACTGATCTTGAGTAACGTCTGTCAGTATATGGACTGATCTTGAGTAGTGTCTGTCAGTGTAGGGACTAATCTTGAGTAGTGTCTGTCAGAATATGAACTGATCTTGGGTAGTGTCTATCAGTATATGGACTGATCTTGAGTAGTGTCTGTCATTTTTGGACTGCACTTGAGTGATGTCTGTCAGAACAGGGACAGATCTTAACTAATGTCTGTCAGTATGTGGACTGCACTTGAGTGATGTCTGTCAGAATATGAACTGATCTAGAGTAGTGATTTCAGAATATGGATTGATCTGGAGTAGTGTCTGTCAGAATAGGGTCTGATATTCAGTAGTGTGTGTTAGAATATGGATTGATTGGAGTAGTGTCTGTCAGAATAGGGTCTGATCTAGAGTAGTGTCTGTCAGAATAGGGTCTGATCTAGAGTAGTGTGTGTCAGAATAGGGTCTGATCTAGAGTAGTGTCTGTCAGAATAGGGTCTGATCTAGAGTAGTGTCTGTCAGAATAGGGTCTGATCTAGAATAGTGTGTGAAAGAATAAGGTCTGATCTAGAATAGTGTGTGTCAGAATAAGGTCTGATCTAGAGTAGTGTGTGTCAGAATAAGGTCTGATCTAGAGTAGTGTCTGTCAGAATAGGGTCTGATCTAGATTAGTGTGTGTCAGAATAAGGTCTGATCTAGAGTAGTGTGTGTCAGAATAAGGTCTGATCTAGAGTAGTGTGTGTCAGAATACGGTCTGATCTAGAGTAGTGTGTGTCAGAATAAGGTCTGATCTAGAGTAGTGTGTGTCAGAATAAGGTCTGATCTAGAGTAGTGTGTGTCAGAATAAGGTCTGATCTAGAGTAGTGTCTGTCAGAATAGGGTCTGATCTAGATTAGTGTGTGTCAGAATAAGGTCTGATCTAGAGTAGTGTGTGTCAGAATAGGGTCTGATCTAGAGTAGTGTGTGTCAGAATAAGGTCTGATCTAGAGTAGTGTGTGTCAGAATAAGGTCTGATCTAGAGTAGTGTGTGTCAGAATAAGGTCTGATCTAGAGAAGTGTGTGTCAGAATAAGGTCTGATCTAGAGTAGTGTGTGTCAGAATAAGGTCTGATCTAGAGTAGTGTGTGTCAGAATAAGGTCTGATCTAGAGTAGTGTGTGTCAAAATAAGGTCTGATCTAGAGTGGTGTCTGTCAGAATAGGGTCTGATCTAGAGTAGTGTGTGTCAGAATAAGGTCTGATCTAGAGTAGTGTCTGTCAGAATAGGGTCTGATCTAGATTAGTGTGTGTCAGAATAAGGTCTGATCTAGAGTAGTGTGTGTCAGAATAGGGTCTGATCTAGAGTAGTGTGTGTCAGAATAAGGTCTGATCTAGAGTAGTGTGTCAGAATAAGGTCTGATTTAGAGTAGTGTGTGTCAGAATAAGGTCTGATCTAGAGTAGTGTCTGTCAGAATAGGGTCTGATCTAGAGTAGTGTGTGTCAGAATAAGGTCTGATCTAGAGTAGTGTGTGTCAGAATAAGGTCTGATCTAGAATAGTGTGTGTCAGAATAAGGTCTGATCTAGAATAGTGTGTGTCAGAATAAGGTCTGATCTAGAGTAGTGTGTGTCAGAATAAGGTCTGATCTAGAGTAGTGTCTGTCAGAATAGGGTCTGATCTAGAGTAGTGTGTGTCAGAATAAGGTCTGATCTAGAATAGTGTGTGTCAGAATAAGGTCTGATCTAGAGTAGTGTGTGTCAGAATAAGGTCTGATCTAGAGTAGTGTCTGTCAGAATAGGGTCTGATCTAGATTAGTGTGTGTCAGAATAAGGTCTGATCTAGAGTAGTGTGTGTCAGAATAGTGTCTGATCTAGAGTAGTGTGTGTCAGAATAAGGTCTGATCTAGAGTAGTGTGTGTCAGAATAAGGTCTGATTTAGAGTAGTGTGTGTCAGAATAAGGTCTGATCTAGAGTAGTGTCTGTCAGAATAGGGTCTGATCTAGAGTAGTGTGTGTCAGAATGTAGGATAAACGTCATTTGTGTTTGTGAGATACAAACTTACAATCAGTAATGTATAACTAATAATGATTTACTATATATATATAAAGTGTTACGTCATCAGAACTCTCATTATGCAATCAGTTTCATATAAATATCGAATAAACAGGTAATTTTATTTAAGTGTTCAGTGACCAATCATAGCAACATATTAGCCACTTTAGATACCAGTCGTAAAAGCTGCACACGAAGTTGTTGTTCCTCAAAGTTAACACATGTCACGTTCGCTCGCGAATTTGCCTTAAGGGATTTTCTTTCAGTTTTGTGACGAAGATTACAAAGATCGCTTAAAGGCATTAAAAACAAAACATTTAGAATTTTAAAAGTGGGAATAAAGAAGACATGTTTAAAGATAATTCTTTTCATTATACATAGTTTCTTCACTTACGATAAGAAAAGTTAGTAAATATTAAATTATACCAATCAAAATGAGGTTGTGGTTAAGACACTCGACTCGGAATCCCGTCACACCAAATATTCTCGCCCTTTCAGCTGTTGGGGTGTTATAATGTGACGGTCAATTCCACTATTCGTTGGTAAAAGAGTAGCCCAAGAGGCAGTGGTGAGTGGTGATGACTAGCTGCCTTCCCTCTAGTCTTACACTCCTAAATTAGGAACGGCTAACGTAGATAGCCCTCGAGTAGCTTTGCACGAAATTCAAAACAAATACTAATGTAGAGTAAAAAATGTTTGACGTGCGGTAGTTTGAAGTTTTTAACACGAGATTAGAATGGATTAGTAACGGATTAGTGACGGATTAGTAACGGATTAGTGTAAAATTGACATAAATAAGGCTCACATTTTAAATGCAACACAAATAACATGCTTATGTCTGTCCGGAACTCTTACCGATCAAGTTTCACGTAACACATATCGTTAGAAAAGCCTTTTTTGTGAGGAGCTTATACAACCTAACCTTACCTGTTTTTTGCTTAGGTAAACTTTTTAATACAACCAGCATTTGTACAATGTCATTGTCATCACGTGACCATTGGCCTCGATTTCAACTTCAGTTGTGGTTTTGGTTTTGTTCAAAGTACTTCGCAAAAGCTCCCCGGCCCCCAGTGGCTCAGCGGGATGTCTGCGGACTTACAACGCTAAAATCCGGGTTTCGATACCCGTGATGGGCAGAGCACAGATAGCCCATTGTGTAGCTTTGTGCTTAGTTCAAAAACAACAACAACAGCTTCGCAAAAACAATACTTATCCCACGTGTAATTTGCTAAAATATTGTAATCACGCTAAATATAATTTCTGTGGGCTTTCTCTACTTATTTAGGTTTAATATGCGCACGCGCAGTTCGTTCAAAACCATATGCTTATCAGTTTATGAAATGCACATTCAGATGTTACTTAATAACCTGCTACACAATTATCATTTTAACTTTACAGTAACATACTGTCGGTTCGCTTCACTGACTTCTATAAACATATTTTGGTTATTTTTTTCTACGCTACGGTTTTATATTTGTGTGTGTTTGAGAGATAGTTTCTTTGTTTCAACTCGTAAAACTGTCGTATACTGATCGCTTATAACTGTTCCATACTGTGTACACTATTATAAACGCCATAGGTTTGCTTGGAGTTTTGGTAAATGAAGTTACGTCTAACTGAGTATTGTCTGATCGCGTTTTATTTAAACATTAGACCAGAATTTATTGATCGAACACATAATGCCTGCAGAAAATCGTAGCTTAAAAGTTGTGCATGAATATGATAGAATGAGGAAAATTCAAGTCAAGAGAATGAAAACCACTGCAAATGCTTGGCTGGTCGCGGCTAGCATCAGATTAAGACAAGTTATTACCAGCTTAGGTCACTAGACTTTCAAACCAATAAAGATATCTTTTAACGAGGAGATTGGCTTCTCCTAACGGTTAGGGATGCTCAACTCGCAATCTGAGCGACACAAGCTTGAATCCCATTAATAAACATGCTCGTGGAGGCGTTTAATGTGACGGTCAGTTCTATTTTTTGTTCGTAAACAGTGGCAATTAGGAGTTGGACGTGAGTGGTGTTGTCTTCCTTCTAGCCTAGCACATCTCAACTTGGAACAGCTAGCGCAAATAGCTGTGCTCGAAATTCAACGCACGAATCTTTCCATGAGACGTATTCCCTGGGGTGTTTTTTGTCTTGAAAAAGAAGAGGAAATTCTGAATTCGTTTTCTGCAAGTAAATATGAGTACTTGTAATTGTATATTGTAAAATACAAGAAGGAATATGAGTACTTGTAATTGTATATTGTAAAATACAAAGAAGGAATATAAGTACTTGTAATTGTATATTGTAAAATACAAAGAAGGAATATGAGTACTTGTAATTGTATATTGTAAAATACAAAGAAGGAATATGAGTACTTGTAATTGTATATTGTAAAATACAAAAGAAGGAATATGAGTACTTGTAATTGTATATTGTAAAATACAAAGAAGGAATATGAGTACTTGTAATTGTATATTAAAAAAAAAACAAAAAGAAGGAATATGAGTACTTGTAATTGTATATTGTAAAAATACAAAGAAGGAATATGAGTACTTGTAATTGTATATTGTAAAAACACAAAGAAGGAATATGAGTACTTGTAATTGTATATTGTAAAAAACACAAAGAAGGAATATGAGTACTTGTAATTGTATATTGTAAAATACAAAGAAGGAATATGAGTACTTGTAATTGTATATTGTAAAAATACAAAGAAGGAATATGAGTACTTGTAATTGTATATTGTAAAAATACAAAGAAGGAATATGAGTACTTGTAATTGTATATTGTAAAATACAAAGAAGGAATATGAGTACTTTTAATTGTATATTGTAAAAAACAAAGAAGGAATATAAGTACTTGTAATTGTATATTGTAAAATACAAAAAAAAAATGGAATATGAGTAGTTGTAATTGTATATTGTAAAAAAACAAGAAGGAATATGAGTACTTTGTAATTGTATATTGTAAAAACACAAAAAAGAAGGAATATAAATACTTGTAATTGTATATTGTAAAAAATACAAAGAAGGAATATGAGTACTTGTAATTGTATATTGTAAAATACAAAGAAGGAATATGAGTACTTTTAATTGTATATTGTAAAATACAAAGAAGGAATATAAGTACTTGTAATTGTATATTGTAAAATACAAAGAAGGAATATGAGTACTTGTAATTGTATATTGTAAAATACAAAGAAGGAATATGAGTACTTTTAATTGTATATTGTAAAATACAAAGAAGGAATATAAGTACTTGTAATTGTATATTGTAAAATACAAAGAAGGAATATGAGTACTTGTAATTGTATATTGTAAAATACAAAGAAGGAATATGAGTACTTGTAATTGTATATTGTAAAATACAAAGAAGGAATATGAGTACTTGTAATTGTATATTGTAAATACAAAGAAGGAATATGAGTACTTGTAATTGTATATTGTAAATACAAAGAAGGAATATGAGTACTTGTAATTGTATATTGTAAAATACAAAGAAGGAATATAAGTACTTGTAATTGTATATTGTAAAATACAAAGAAGGAATATGAGTACTTGTTATTGTATATTGTAAAATACAAGAAGGAATATGAGTACTTGTAATTGTATATTGTAAAATACAAAGAAGGAATATCAATACTTGTAATTGTATATTGTAAAATACAAAGAAGGAATATGAGTACTTGTAATTGTATATTGTAAAATATAAAAAGAAATATGAGTACTTGTAATTGTATATTGTAAAATACAAAGAAGGAATATGAGTACTTGTAATTGTATATTGTAAAATACAAAGAAGGAATATGAGTACTTGTAATTGTGTATTGTGAAATACAAAAAAGCAGTAACCATGTTATATAGCCAAATAATTTTATTTATTTGTAGATTTTACGTCACAGATATGATGAACTAAAACAGTCGAATCATACAATCACTATTCAAAATACAGATATGATTCATTGTATTCTAGAAGATACAAAATACAGATATCATCCATTGTACTCTAGAGGATACAAAAGTGTATTCTAAGTATCGTATAATAATATAAAGAACTAATGAACTAAAATTAGAGTGAATTAGTCTATAATTGAAAGATGGCTGTTACTTGCTGCGTGTAGGAAAACTTTCTAAGATAAGTTAGGTTTATTTATTTCGGTATTCAGTGTCAAGTTAAGCCGTAGTTAAATGGTTAAATTAGGCATGCAGGTCGTATGTCCTGGGTTTTGTTTGTGTTGGCGTAGTAGGAAGGGGTTTTAACGCTTGCTGAAACTGTCTTGCTGTTTAAACACGTGCTTAACCTCACATTGTATGAAACTGGCTCGCTGTTTAAACACGTGCTAAACCTCACATTGTATGAAACTGGCTCGCTGTTTAAACACGTGCTAAACATCACATTGCGGGAAACTGGCTCGCTGTTTAAACACGTGCTAAACCTCACATTGCGTGAAACTGGCTCGCTGTTTAAACACGTGCTAAACATCACATTGCATGAAACTGTCTCGCTGTTTAAACACGTGATAAACCTCACATTGCATGAAACTGTCTCGCTGTTTAAACACGTGCTAAACCTCACATTGCATGAAACTGTCTCGCTGTTTAAACACGTGCTAAACCTCACATTGCATGAAACTGTCTCGCTGTTTAAACACGTGCTAAACATCACATTGCGTGAAACTGGCTCGCTGTTTAAACACGTGCTAAACCTCACATTGCGTGAAACTGGCTCGCTGTTTAAACACGTGCTAAACATCACATTGCATGAAACTGTCTCGCTGTTTAAACACGTGATAAACCTCACATTGCATGAAACTGTCTCGCTGTTTAAACACGTGCTAAACCTCACATTGCGTGAAACTTTCGCTGTTTAAACACGTGCTAAACCTCACATTGCGTGAAACTGTCTCGCTATTTAAACACGTGCTAAACCTTACATTGCATGAAACTGTCTCGCTGTTTAAACACGTGCTAAACCTCACATTGCGTGAAACTGTCTCGCTGTTTAAACACGTGCTAAACCTCACATTGCATGGAACTGTCTCGCTGTTTAAACACGTGCTAAACCTCACATTGCGTGAAACTGTCTCGCTGTTTAAACACATGCTAACGTTCACGTTGTATCAAACTGTCTCGCTGTATGAACACGTGGTAAAAAATTTAAAAACAAGATAAATCTCTAACAAATATTGTAGTCTTTATTTTCCAAAGGAACTTTTTAATCATAAATATATTTAAGGTTACTCGATCGTCGGCAGAATGTGATAGGTGGATAAAGCAAGACGATCTGGTAAAGATAGAAGGATAAATATTCACTTCGCTAGATGTGAGAGAAATGCACAGATATGGTGATAGATACTGATTGTTCTACGCACTCACTCAACCAGAGACTGACCACCAGTGGACAGAAGTAGATATTGATTGATTTTTTTTACGTCTGTGGTATCCAGATTTTAAGTTTTGTGTTGCTTTATTAGTCGCGGATAATTTTCTGTACGAAACTGAATTGTCACAAATCTCTACTCGCAACTAGAAAACGTATGTCTCGAAAAACGACAACGTAAAAAAATATACATTTTGAAATACTGCTTAGTTACTGTTAAGTTTAAATGTTAAAATCACGATTTTATGTATTATAGTTGTGACTTACCAAGGACTGCGAAATATTTTATAAGACCAAGACGGGGTAGTTTTGTATAGATAGTGGTTCAGTGCTTTCTGATAGCACACTAAACTGTTCGAAACTGTCCCCAAGTGCTTTCTGAAAGTACACAAAACTGTTTGAAACTGTCCCCAAATCCCCATCGAGCTGTGTGTTGTCATAGTAAACCGTTACTATAGTAGAGTGTCACAATTCTGTTAAAAGTCGCTGGTGAGCCATGTTAATAAATTGACATCTTAAAGATATCCTTACTTGTCAGTTTTCTATGAAATAAACACAAAACAGGTAGCGTTAAAATATATAATAAACACAAAACAGATAACATGGAAAAATATAATAAACACAAAACAGATAACATGAAAATATATAATAAACACAAAACAGGTAACATGAAAATATATAATAAACACAAAACAGATAACATGAAAATATATAATAAACACAAAACAGGTAACATGAAAATATATAATAAACACAAAACAGATAACATGAAAATATATAATAAACAAAACAGGTAACATGAAAATATATAATAAACACAAAACAGGTAACATGAAAATATATAATAAACACAAAACAGGTAACATGAAAATATATAATAAACACAAAACAGGTAACATGAAAATATATAATAAACACGAAACAGGTAACATTACATTCTATGAAATATGAACACAGAACAGCTGACATTACACGTTGTAAAACATACACGCAAAACACGTAACATTAAATTGTATAGTAAACATGAAACAAGTAACATTAAAATATATAATAAACACAAAACAGGTAACATTAAATTATATAATAAACATGAAACAAGTAACATTAAAATATATAATAAACACAAAACACGTAACATTAAATTATATAATAAACATGAAACAAGTAACATTAAAATATATAATAAACACAAAACAGGTAACATTAAATTATATAATAAACATGAAACAAGTAACATTAAAATATATAATAAACACAAAACACGAACATTGAAGTGTATAATAAAAACAAAACAAATAAGGTTAATTAACCTATAACAAACTTATAGTTTGGAGATTATTCTACTCTGACATTTTGACTGGGTTTGTTTTTCTAGTTCGACATTGTCGTATGTTCGTCTGATATTTTGACTAAATATACTTTGTGGCATTTTGAATAGACACATAAACCTATACAACGCAGATTAACTCGAGATACTTTTGACGATTTTTTAAAAACACTTATATTTTTATCCAATCAATGGCCATCGTTGCACAAAGACCGTTCCTTGTTCTCTGCGGTCATGGGCGAGTTAAAAGAGTAACAGTCAAACCTCCTTATTTGATTAGAGTAACCCAAGAGTGTCGTTGACAAGTTGCCTTCCCTCTAGTGACTCTGGTCTATCAGTTCAAAACTAGGGCAGTTATCACAGATAACTTTTGGCCAGTTTTGCGCATATATTCGAACAACAACAACAACAATGCACGAGATATTGATGTTAAAGCTTTACTTTTGATTGTTTTTGTAATTAAAAGATATTTGTGCTCCACAGAATACACGTTTCTTGAAGTTTATGTGATATATGTTTTATTTGTAACATAGATTGATTAGTTTGGTTTGTTTTGAATTTCGCGCAAATCTTCACGAGTGCTATATGCTGTTTAACCAACACATTTTTTCTGTTTATAAACAAGCAAACACCACATTCTGAATTAATTTTCTCAGCCGAGTTGTAGTTTTATATTAATGAAGCCTTGATTCTGAGTCTTAAATGATTCTATAACTTTATGAACTCATAAAAAACGACTGTTGTTAAGTTCTAATTAACTTCTTATATTTCTGTAACTATTTCAAGCTTTAATATTTTAACTAAGTGCTGCTTTATTTTAATATTAGTTGGAAAGTTATCTAGGCTCTTTGAGAGCACAGTCGTATAATGTTTGTTTGCAGTTAAGCACAAAGCTACACAATGGAACATCTGTGCTCTGCTAGTCACGATTATCGAAATACGGTTTTTAGCGATGCAAGTCCGCAGAAATTCCGCTGTGTCACTGTTGAGGGGGGTACGTCATATAAACCTTAATCAATATAGAATACCACACTTTACCGTATACAAACTACGATGTAATAAAGCTTGGTTAAAGCGACTTTCATTGGCATGTTTTCTGTGCCAAAAACTGCCCATTTTCAAACACAAGACCTGTTGTTATCTTTACGTAGAAAGATAAACATCTCGATGACAGAGAATCGAGTTCACATAACTCAGAGTAAGAACATCCAGTTACGTTAATCTGGTCTCAAGACTTTCAGTAAAGGACAGCGAAGAGACCTCTGCGAGAAATAAATAGATTTAGTAAGATACACAAAACAGCTAGGGTTCAATATGTCTGAGTTTCTATGGATAACGGGCGAGCGGAATTACGTGCGCAGAGACTCGAGAGATAAGGTAATGGGTATACGATTCCTCGTGCAAGTTTCTAATAACGTACCTCCAATAAAAGCCTGCTTCTTTAGTGACGTCATGGTAGTTGGCTAATACAGATTATCTCTTGTTACTCAGTTTTTCTTGCCAGTATTTTCTTCTTTCCCGCAGTGGTCTTTATTATTCAACCACAGATTCACGAAGAGTTCAAGGTGTCAAAAACTGAAACATTCTAATTTTCTTTTTATCACAGATTTTATCCAACAGGGGGTCATTTTGCGATATGTCTATTCGTATGGTTTGGTTTGTTTTGAATTTCGCGTAAAGCTATACGAGGGCTATCTGCACTAGCCGTCCCTAATTTAGCAGTGAAAGACAAGAGGGAAGGCAACTAGTCATCACCACCCAACTCTTGGGCTACTCTTTTACCAACGAATAGTGGGATTGACTGCCACATTATAACGCCCCCACGGCTGAAAGGGTGAGCATGTTTGGGTCTGTTCCTATTAGAAGGGTAGAAATGTATCTCGGTGTGATGAAAACCAGTATAGGCGAACATTATGTTTAGGTCTTTCAAGACACTTGGTGGAACTCTGAAAAGCGTTGTTTTTTTTTATTATGTGTTTTATATCGTAAAAGAAAACTGAGAAAAATTTAATCTTGAAAATTTTCTAATTTATTATCTTCTTCAGCTAGCACCAGCTAGCGGCAACAAAAGGAACTTGCCAGTTTTGATGTCTCATAAATTTGGGCATTATTTCTAAATCTGGAATGTCAAGGCATCGTTTGTAATTACGTCATCCTTTAATAACTGATCCAAGTAATGTCAGACAACTGGTCTTATTAAATCAGTCAACTTACTGCACAAATTATAAAAAAATCTTAAAATTCTATGTTAACAGAATTAATATCTATTTTCTGTAGTCTGCAACTAGCAGTTGAAGTTAATACGTTCCAGTTAGCTTTGTCCCTCGCTGGTACAGCAGTAAGTCTACGGATTTACAGATCACGCGTTCGATTCCCCTCGGTGGACTCAGCAGATAGCCCGTTGTGGTTTTGCTATAAGAAAAACACACACGCCATTCATCGTTAGTGTTCAATAGAAGAACTTAATACAATTGGATTATCGTTAACAGCCAATAGCTTTGTGTAATACACTATGATCGTTATCAATGGATCAACCATAGGTTTTCGGATTTAGAATACAAAAATTCTGCGTTCGATTTGCCGCGGTGGACACAGCAGAGATTCCAGTCTGGCTTTGTGTAAAACATTAACCAACGGTTAAGTTTAACTCATGATTTTATTGTTGAGAATTAGTAAGTATTCGATAAGTACTGTCATGTATTATTACCATTCACTATTATTATGTATACTATTTACTATTATGTTTGTTTGTTTGTTTTGAATTTAGCATAAAGCTACACAATGGGCGATGTGTGCTCTGCCCACCACGGGTATCGAAACCCGAATTTTAGCGTTGAAGTCCGCAGACATACCGCTGAGACACTGGGGGGCTATTATTATGTATACTATTCACTGTTATTATATGTACTATTCACTATTATTATTATATATAATATTCACTATTATTGTTATTATATAAAGTATTTACTATTATTATCATAATGTATACTATTCACTATTATTATTATTATTATTATTATTATTATGTATACTATTCACTATTATTATTATTATTATGTATACTATTCACTATTATTATATGTACTATTCAGTATTATTATAATTGTGACATATAGTATTTATTATTATTATTATATGTACTATTCATTATTATTATAATTATTATATATAATATTTACTCTGATTATTACTATGTATGCCACTCACTATTATTATATGTACTATTCATTATTATTATAATTATTATATATAATATTTACTCTGATTATTACTATGTATGCCACTCACTATTATTATATGTACTATTCATTATTATTATAATTATTATATATAATATTTACTCTGATTATCACTATGTATGCCACTCACTATTATTATATGTACTATTCATTATTATTATTATTGTTAATAACGAAATGCATTTCACAGCTTGTAAGATTCGTTGAGACGACTTGAGGTTCGAGTTCCTCAACTGTTGTTCTTGTATTACGTATGATGTACTTGTGTGTAAGACCGTGTGATGTTTGTATATTTCAGACATCAATCATTTCTAGGAATTTTTTCAGACAATCAGAAAAATTGTACTTGAAACATCGGCGTTTCGAAACGGGTTATGACAGGCAAAGAACTCACAATAGAAAGGGAATAGCCATTGGTCTGAAAATGAAACGGCCATAAGAAAGCTACGGAATACTGATATATATCGTTTCGGAATACGTGAAGCTCACGTGAACAGCGTGCCCGAGACATACGTGATTGTTTGTCTTTCGTAATTACATATATATGCATATGTACATATGTGAATGTTTCTTTATGTTGTTATTTTAATACTTGATAATAGTGTAAGCTGTAAGTTACATAAATATATTTTAATAGTTGATAATAGTGTAAGCTGTAAGTTACATAAATATATTTTAATACTTGATAATAGTGTGTTTCGTAAGTTACATAAATATATTTTAATACTTGATAATAGTGTAAGCTGTAAGTTACATAAATATATTTTAATACTTGATAATAGTGTAAGCTGTAAGTTACATAAATATATTTTAATACTTGATAATAGTGTAAGCTATAAGTTACATAAATATATTTTAATACTTGATAATTGTGTAAGCTGTAAGCTACATAAATAAATACTATTATTCAATATGAATAATTTTATCTTTTACGAATTACCATTATTTTGTTTTAAAAGTTTTTATCACGTAAATGCTTGTTGTTCTACACGAACATGTTTCACTTCTCTAATTGATTATTGTTCATTTTGAACAGTTTCATGTGTTCATTACTGTTCATTTTGAACAGTTTCATGTGTTCATCATTGTTCCATCTTATAGAGTTTTATGAATTTTTTGTCTCAGTGTAATAAAAAAAATCATTTTTTATATATATTCTAACTTTAAATCAGTGACATATTTTAATATAAAACGAGAACAAAACGTGACCGAATCTTGAATTAGGTGTCCTGATTTCGAAATCATTTCAAAGGAGCCATCCCTAGATTTTCATTTTTACATAAACACAAAATCTCGGAAATCTCATGCAACTGTTTTCACTTGCGCAGAAAGAAGTTTACTTTTCGATATGTTAAATATAAATGAAATGATAATTTCTGTTTTTTTTCTGAAAATTCTCTGCATAAGATTCTCTAACCACGCTGTGAAACAAATCTCGCTGTACTTTAATCACTACGGTCCTTCCTGTTTAAATATGTAGGTTGACTGATACTTTGGTAATTGTTAGATAACCCCCTGCCATATATTTGTTTCCTCTGAAACCAATTTTCACGCAACGGAAAATGTTAATCGAATAAAAATGAGATTAGGTTATTGTTGCCTGGTTACCGAAACCAAACATTTCTCACCAACAGAACGAACTGTGTTTATACTTATGTTTACTAACATGGTGTAATTACAAGGAGTGTTAATTTATGGTTATTACGCGTCATCAATTGTCACTCCAGAGACATGACTTTTTTTTAAAAGAAAGATCCGATGTTTTTCAAAGTTCCTAAGATGAAAGACACTCAAACTTTATATAAAATATTCTTATTTGTAATTAACCGTAGTAATGCTGTGGTTTCAAAAGTTGTTGTGAACTAAGCACAAAGGGCTATCTATGCTCTGCCCACCACGGGTATCGAAACATGGTTTATAGCACTGGACGTCCGCAGACATACCGCTGAGCTACTGGGGGACAGATTTCAAACAACCTTTTAAATAAAAATATATTTAAACAGTTCACCTAGATACCAATATCCTCGTTGTTAAGTCATAAATGCTTCTAGAGGGTACAACAATACTTCTCAAGGGTGTCACTTGCTACTAGAGAGCACAAACGAATTATACATATTTAATTTTCATGTTCGATACCTGCTTCCTCCCCGTGACACTGCTAGAAACTGGTTAAAATACGAATAACCCATTGCCTCGCGTTGTGCTTAATACCAAACAAATAACTCAATATTTTATCCCATAAATTAATGAAATTTTATCAGCTCATTATGTTATTTTTATATTCTTTACCGCTTTGATCGCTCGGGTTATTATTATTAACTCATTTCTTTTCTTATGAGATTGATCACCAGTTTACTCATATTTCTGATCACATATGAAAATGTTTTGATCTCCGTCTTTTTGTCCGACTAGTATTTGCATAATCTATATCATAGAGCGATCTAAGATAACTAATGACAGGTGGCGACAAATCGACACACACTGTGTGTGTTTTCATTGCAAAGCCACATCGGGCTGCCTGCCGAGCCCACCGGTTGGAATCGAACCTCTGATTTTAGCTTGTAAATTCGTAGACTTACCGCTGTACTAGCGGGGGTCTTCGACAAACACCCTAAGATGCATGTTTCTTTTTCTTTGCTTTGTCGAAATTCATAATGTGGTGGTTTCCAGTTGCACAGCAGTATGTCTGCGGACTTAAATGCTGCAAACTGGGTTTCGATACCCGTGATGAGTAAAGACAACCCATTTTGTAACTTTGGGCTAAACTACAAACAAACAGACATAATGTGGGTAATTGAAGGAAAACAAATCATTTTAGTTTAGATCAGCCCTCTTACTGCGCATTGTAAAGTAAGTTAAATATATCTTTGTTATTTAATACATGAACAAATACTTTACTTTTTGAAATCGAACATTCTTATTTCCAGGTAACAGCCTGAATAAACCATTAAAATAAACTGGTTCGTTCAGTTGAACAATGCCACTCCTTGGTAACCTATTCATTTATAACTTACCATAAAATAGTTTACGTGAACATTTTTTTTTTGCTATATTGACCAATTTAAATGACACGTTCCTGGACCGGAAAGACGTATATATGTCTAAGCGTGAAACGTGTCCAACTGTGAGTCAGATGGTTCGAGGTTCATAATGCTGCAGAACACTATCCTAAGTATCAGCTGTGGTCCTACGGTAACAATGATAGTCAATCACGTTATAAGTTATAAAATGAATAGAGTCCCTGTGGCGGATTGCTTTAACCTTACTTTACTATCTAGTTTCAGTTATGGGTTTTTAACGTCTGTAACGCAACATTATATCACCAAGTAAAAGCAAAAATCTTCATCTAAGAGACCATTTTGCATTCTACTATTTGGTGTTACCCCCACTTTATTCTAATAACACCCCTTATAACAGAGAGGAGTGGATTGTAAACAGGGAGGTAACTCAAATTGAAATGTTGGTGGCCCGGCATGGCCTGGTGGTTAAGGCACTCGACTCGTAATCTAAGGGTCGTAGGTTCGAATCCCTGTCACACCAAACATGTTCGCCCTTTCAGCCGTGGGGGCGTTATAATGTGACGGTCAATCCCACTATTCGTTGGTAAAAGAGTAGCTCAAGTGTTGGCGGTGAGTGGTGATGACCAGTTGCCTTCCCTCTAGTCTTAAGCAGCTAGTCTTAGGCAACTCTTGGACTACTCTTTTACCAACAAATAGCGGGATTGATGGAAACATTATAACTCCCCCACGGCTGAAAGGGCAAGCGTGTTTGGTGCGACGGGGATTCGAACCCGCGGCCCTCTGATTACGAGTGCCTTAACCCAACGGGCATGAGGATAGAAGGAAAGAACATTCTGAACGAAAGAAAGATTAAAACATGAGAAACAGGAAGAAAAAAAACCGGAAATATCGCGAAATGTAAAGAAATAATTCTTTTTTTTTTACTGTCTTTATTTCAGTCGCGAAATTCGTGACAAAGATTGTAATAAGGATATGATATTACCTAAACTGTCTGAAATATAGGGGTAACATCTTTGTAAGTGATCTACGTTTTAACGTATATTTAATCCTTCTAGAAAGAGAGAAAAGATTGAAACGAAATCCATTTCGTTATTTGTGTAATTATTCACGACGTTCCGAACTGTTGATAACTTCCCGGAAAAATCGATACAACATTTCTGTACTTCCGTCAGTATAGAAGAAGTCTAGAGAGTTTCCCGCGAAATCGCTAACACGTGTGCACTATCCTGTACACACACACAATTGTTTCATCATTCTCATTACGTAGTATTTCTTGAACTGAAATGTTTTGTTTTGTATGTATTTGTGTGGAGTTCTAATTATGAAATGTTTTGTTTTGTATGTTTTGTGTTGAGTTCTAATTATGAAATGTATCGTTTTGTATGTATTTGTGTGGAGTTCAAATTATGAAATGTTTTGTTTTGTATGTTTTGTGTTGAGTTCTAATTATGAAATGTATCGTTTTGTATATGTTTTGTGTGGAGTTCTAATGATGAAATGTTTTGTTTTGTATGTATTTGCGTGGAGTTCTAATTATGAAATGTTTCGGTTTGTATGTATTTGTGTGGAGTTCTAATTATGAAATGTTTTGTTTTGTATGTATTTGTGTGGAGTTCTAATTATGAAATGTTTTGTTTTGTATGTATTTGCGTGGAGTTCTAATTATGAAATGTTTCGGTTTGTATGTATTTGTGTGGAGTTCTAATTATGAAATGTTTTGTTTTGTATGTATTTGTGTGGAGTTCTAATTATGAAATGTTTTGTTTTGTATGTATTTGCGTGGAGTCCTAATTATGAAATGTTTCTGGTTTGTATGTATTTGTGTGGAGTCTAATTATGAAATGTTTTATTTTGTATGTATTTGTATGGAGTCCTAATTATGAAATGTTTTGTTTTGTATGTATTTGCGTGGAGTTCTAATTCATGAAATGTTTCGGTTTTGTATGTATTTGTGTGGAGTCTCCAATTATGAAATGTTTTGTTTTGTATGTATTTGTGTGGAGTCTCCAATTATGAAATGTTTTGTTTTGTATGTATTTGTGTGGAGTTCTAATTATGAAATGTTTCGGTTTGTATGTATTTGTGTGGAGTTCTAATTATGAAATGTTTTGTTTTGTATGTATTTGTATGGAGTTCTAATTATGAAATGTTTTGTTTTGTATGTATTTGTGTGGAGTTCTAATTATGAAATGTTTTGTTTTGTATGTATTTGTGTTGAGTTCTAATTATGAAATATTTCGTTTTGTATGTATTTGTGTGGAGTTCTAATTATGAAATGTTTTGTTTTGTATATATTTGTGTGAAGTTCTAATTATGAAATGTTTCGGTTTGTATGTAATTATGTGAAGTTCTAATTATGAAATGTTTTGTTTTGTATGTATTTGTGTGGAGTTCTAATTATGAAATGTTTCGTTTTGTATGCATTTCTGTTGAGTTCTAATTATGAAATGTTTCGTTTTGTATGTATTTCTGTTGAGTTCTAATTATGAAATGTTTCGTTTTGTATGTATTTGTGTGTTGTTCTAATTATGAAATGTTTCGTTTTGTATGTATTTGTGTGAAGTTCTAATCATGAAATGTTTTGTTTTGTATGTTTTGTGTGGAGTTCTAATTATGAAATGTTTTGTTTTGTATGTATTTGTGTGGAGTTCTAATTATGAAATGTTTTGTTTTGTATGTATTTGTGTGGAGTTCTAATTATGAAATGTTTTGTTTTGTATGTATTTGTGTGAAGTTCTAATCATGAAATGTTTTGTTTTGTATGTTTTGTGTGGAGTTCTAATTATGAAATGTTTTGTTTTGTATGTATTTGTGTGGAGTCTAATTATGAAATGTTTTGTTTTGTATGCATTTGTGTGGAGTTCTAATTATGAAATGTTTTGTTTTGTATGTATTTGTGTGGAGTTCTAATTATGAAATGTTTGTTTTGTATGTATTTGTGTGGAGTTCCAATTATGAAATGTTTTGTTTTGTATGTATTTGTGTGGAGTCCTAATTATGAAATGTTTTGTTTGTATGTATTTGTGTGGAGTTCTAATTATGAAATGTTTTGTTTTGTATGTATTTGTGTGGAGTCTCTAATTATAAAATGTTTCTGTTTTGCATGTATTTGTGTGGAGTTCTAATTATGAAATGTTTTGTTTTGTATGTATTTGTGTGGAGTTCTAATTATGAAATGTTTCTGTTTTGTATACATTTGTGTAGAGTTCTAATTATGAAATGTTCTGCTTTGTATGTATTTGTGTGGAGTCCTTAATTATGAAATGTTCTGTTTTGTATGTATTTGTGTTGAGTTCTAATTCATGAAACGTAATCGTCTTTGTATATGTTTTGTGTGGAGTTCTAATGATGAAATGTTTTGTTTTGTATGCATTTGTGTGGAGTTCTAATTATGAAATGTTTTGTTTTGTATGTATTTGCGGGAGTCTCTAATCATGAAATGTTTCGTTTTGTATGTATTTGTGTGGAGTTCTAATTATGAAATGTTTTGTTTTGTATGTATTTGTGTGGAGTTCTAATCATGAAATGTTTTGTTTTGTATGTATTTGTGTGGAGTTCTAATCATGAAATGTTCTCGGTTTGTATGTATTTGTGTGGAGTTCTAATTATGAAATGTTTTGTTTTGTATGTATTTGTGTGGAGTTCTAATTATGAAATGTTTTGTTTTGTATGTATTTGCGTGGAGTTCTAATTATGAAATGTTTCGTTTTGCATATATTTTTGTGGAGTTCTAATTATGAAATGTTTCGTTTTGTATGTATTTGTATGGAGTTCTAATTATGAAATGTTTTGTTTTGTATATATTTGTGTGGAGTTCTAATTCATGAAATGTTCTGTTTTGTATGTATTTGTGTAGAGTTCTAATCATGAAATGTTTTGTTTTGTATGTATTTGTGTGGAGTTCTAATTATGAAATGTTTTGTTTTGTATGTATTTGTGTGGAGTCCTAATTATGAAATGTTTCGTTTTGTGTGTATTTGTATGGAGTTCTAATTATGAAATGTTTATTTTTGTATGTATTTGTGTGGAGTTCTAATTATGAAATGTTTCGTTTTGTATGTATTTGTATGGAGTTCTAATTATGAAATGTTTTGTTTTGTATATATTTGTGTGTGGAGTCTCTAATTATGAAATGTTCTGGTTTGTATGTATTTGTGTGGAGTTCTAATCATGAAATGTTTTGTTTTGTATGTATTTGTATGGAGTTCTAATTATGAAATGTTCTGTTTTGTATGTATTTGTGTGGAGTCTCTAATTATGAAATGTTTTGTTTGTATGTATTTGTGTGGAGTTCTAATTATGAAATGTTTCGTTTTGTATGTATTTGTGTGGAGTTCTAATTATGAAATGTTTCGGTTTGTATGGAATTATGTGGAGTTCTAATTGTGAAATGTTTCGTTTTGTATGTATTTGTGTGGAGTTCTAATTATGAAATGTTTCGTTTTGTATGTATTTGTGTTGAGTTCTAATTATGAAATGTTTTGTTTTGTATGTATTTGTGTGGAGTTCTAATTATGAAATGTTTCGTTTTGTATGTATTTGTGTGGAGTTCTAATTATGAAATGTTTCGTTTTGTATGTATTTGTGTTGAGTTCTAATTATGAAATGTTTCGTTTTGTATGTATTTGTGTTGAGTTCTAATTATGAAATGTTTTGTTTTGTATATATTTGTGTGGAGTTCTAATTATGAAATGTTTCGTTTTGCATATATTTGTGTGGAGTTCTAATTATGAAATGTTTTGTTTTGTATGTATTTGTGTGGAGTTCTAATTATGAAATGTTTCGTTTTGTATGTATTTTTGTTGAGTTCTATTTATGAAATGTTTCGTTTTGTATGTATTTGTATGGAGTTCTAATTATGAAATGTTTCGTTTTGTATGTATTTGTGTTGAGTTCTAATTATGAAATGTTTTGTTTTGTATATATTTGTGTGGAGTCTCTAATTATGAAATGTTTCTGTTTTGCATACATATTTGTGTGAGTTCTAATTATGAAATGTTTTGTTTTGTATGTATTTCAGTGGAGTCTAATTATGAAATGTTTTGTTTTGTATGTATTTTGTTGAGTCTCTATTTATGAAATGTTTTGTTTTGTATGTATTTGTGTGGAGTTCTAATCATGAAATGTTTTGTTTTGTATGTATTTGTGTGGAGTCTCTAATTATGAAATGTTTTGTTTTGTATATATTTGTGTGGAGTTCTAATTATGAAATGTTTCGTTTTATATGTATTTGTGTGGAGTTCTAATTATGAAATGTTTTGTTTTGTATGTAGTTGTGTAGAGTTCTAATTATGAAAGGTATCGTTTTGTATGTATTTGTGTGGAGTTCTAATTATGAAATGTTTTGGTTTGTATGTATTTGTGTGGAGTTCTAATTATGAAATGTTTTGTTTTGTATGTATTTGTGTGGAGTTCTAATTATGAAATGTTTTGTTTTGTATGTATTTTGTGTTGAGTTCTAATTATGAAATGTATCGTTTTGTATGTATTTGTGTGGAGTTCTAATTATGAAATGTTTCGTTTTCTATATATTTGTGTGGAGTTCTAATTATGAAATGTTTCGGTTTGTATGTAATTATGTGAAGTTCTAATTATGAAATGTTTTGTTTTGTATGTATTTGTGTGTTGTCCAATTCATGAAATGTTCTGTTTTGTATGTATTTGTGTGAAGTCTCTAATTATGAAATGTTTTGTTTTGTATGTTTTGTGTGGAGTTCTAATTATGAAAGTTTTGTTTTGTATGTATTTGTGTGGAGTCTAATCATGAAATGTTTTGTTTTGTATGTATTTGTGTGAGTTCTAATTATGAAATGTTTTGTTTTGTATGTATTTGTGTGGAGTCTAATTCATGAAATGTTTTGTTTTTGTATACATATTTGTGTGGAGTTCTAATTATGAAATGTTCTTGTTTTGTATACATTTGTGTGGAGTCTAATTATGAAATGTTTTGTTTTGTATGTATTTGTGTGTGAGTTTTAATTATGAAATGTTTTGTTTTGTATGTATTTGTGTTGAGTCCTAATTATGAAATGTTTTGTTTTGTATGTATTTGTGTGGAGTTCTAATTATGAAATGTTTCGTTTTGTATGTATTTGTGTTGAGTTCTAATTATGAAATGTTTTGTTTTGTATATATTTATGTGAAGTTCTAATTATGAAATGTTTCGGTTTGTATGTAATTATGTGAAGTTCTAATTATGAAATGTTTTGTTTTGTATGTATTTGTGTGGAGTTCTAATTATGATATGTTTCGTTTTGTATGCATTTCTGTTGAGTTCTAATTATGAAATGTTTCGTTTTGTATGTATTTCTGTTGAGTTCTAATTATGAAATGTTTCGTTTTGTATGTATTTCTGTTGAGTTCTAATTATGAAATGTTTCGTTTTGTATGTATTTCTGTTGAGTTCTAATTATGAAATGTTTTGTTTTGTATGTATTTCTGTTGAGTTCTAATTATGAAATGTTTCGTTTTGTATGTATTTGTGTGTTGTTCTAATTATGAAATGTTTCGTTTTGTATGTATTTGTGTTGAGTTCTAATTATGAAATGTTTTGTTTTGTATATATTTGTGTGGAGTTCTAATTATGAAATGTTTCGTTTTGTATGTATTTGTGTTGAGTTCTAATTATGAAATGTTTTGTTTTGTATGTATTTGTGTGGAGTTCTAATTATGAAATGTTTCGTTTTGTATGTATTTGTGTTGAGTTCTAATTATGAAATGTTTCGTTTTGTATGTATTTGTGTGGAGTTCTAATTATGAAATGTTTCGTTTTGTATGTATTTGTGTGGAGTTCTAATTATGAAATGTTTTGTTTTGTATGTATTTGTGTGGAGTTCTAATTATAAAATGTTTTGTTTTGCATATATTTGTGTGAGTTCTAATCATGAAATGTTTTGTTTTGTATGTATTTGTGTGGAGTCTAATTATGAAATGTTCTGTTTTGTATGCATTTGTGTGGAGTCCTAATTCATGAAAATGTCTGTTTTGTATATATTTGTGTGGAGTTCTAATTATGAAATGTTTTGTTTTGTATGCATTTGTGTGGAGTTTTAATTATGAAATGTTTCTGTTTTGTATTTATTTGTGTGAGTCTCTAATCATGAAACGTTTCTGTTTTGTATGTATTTGTGTGGAGTTCTAATTATGAAATGTTTCGTTTTGTATGTATTTGTGTTGAGTTCTAATTATGAAATGTTTCGTTTTGTATGTATTTGTGTGGAGTTCTAATTATGAAATGTTTCGTTTTGTATGTATTTGTGTTGAGTTCTAATTATGAAATGTTTTGTTTTGTATATATTTGTGTGGAGTCTCTAATTATGAAATGTTTTGTTTTGTATGTATTTGTGTTGAGTTCTAATTATGAAATGTTTTGTTTTGTATATATTTGTGTGGAGTTCTAATTATGAAATGTTTCGTTTTGTATGTATTTGTGTTGAGTTCTAATTATGAAATGTTTTGTTTTGTATGTATTTGTGTGGAGTTCTAATTATGAAATGTTTCGTTTTGTATGTATTTCTGTGGAGTTCTAATTATGAAATGTTTCGTTTCGCATATATTTGTGTGGAGTTCTAATTATGAAATGTTTCGTTTTGTATGTATTTGTATGGAGTTCTAATTTTGAAATGTTTCGTTTTGTATATATTTGTGTGGAGTTCTAATTATGAAATGTTTCGTTTTGTATGTATTTGTGTAGAGTTCTAATTATGAAAGGTATCGTTTTGTATGTATTTGTGTGGAGTTCTAATTATGAAATGTTTTGGTTTGTATGTATTTGTGTGGAGTTCTAATTATGAAATGTTTCGTTTTGTATATATTTGTGTGGAGTTCTAATTATGATATTTATCGTTTTGTATGTTTTATGTGGTTTGCGAATTCCAAAATATTTTCTATATGAATTATACAGCCGTTCTGATAGAAAATGTCAATCTGTTTCTCTTCACCATTTTAAAAGTAGCTTAAAGGAAATTGAACAGACAGCGGCTTGTGTGATAATTTTGTCAACCTGCAACAGATGGCGCTTCGTCATGGATGACACTTTTTGATTCATGATAGAAATATGTTTTCACGGGAATGTTTGCACAACTTAGTTGCCAACGAACTAGTAAGGTAGAGTAATTTACCAGAAATCCATAGCATGTACGCGTTCTTTAGTGTTTATCGAACACGGTTACATGCAATTCACTGTAGTACATTCGAACTAGCAGACGTAAAATTCGTAAGTAACGAATATCTTACCGAACACTTTCAGAGAGAAAAGGAACAGAGCTTTCAGTTGCGGCATAAAGGCTGATAGAACGGTTCTGATTTTTTTTTTAAGTATAAGTTTTTACCTTATATCTCCATCTCTTAACCGAGTTGAAATCTAATTACAGCCGAGGCTAGTGAGGATTTCCTCTTTTTTTTTTGTTTCAGTTGGATTTCATTCAGCCAATTATACCGATTATGCTTAAATTAATATTTACTATGCTCATAACGTAATGACCAACGACTAGTTGGATTGACCGTCACATCATAACGTCCCCACGGCTGAAAGGGCGAGCATGTTTGGTGTAATGGGGGGATTCGAACCCGCAACACTCGGATTACGAGTCTAGTGCTTTAACCACCTGGCCATGCCGGGCCGATTTGGTTAGTTAAACATTCAAAGAAATCTATTTGAAAACCAAATGTCTGAGTGTGGAATGGCCAATGTGTGCTAACAAAAATTGTAGTTGTAAGAACTACAGATCGAAATGTTTCATTGTTTATTAAACATGTACTAGTTCCATGTCGCGAGTCAGGTAACTTGTTTTGTCCACAGAACACTTTCTGCTTTTGAATTTCGCACAAAGCTATTCGAGGGCTATCTGCGCTAGCCGTCCCTAATTTAGCAGTGTAAGACCAGAGGGAAGGCAGCTAGTCATTACCACCCATCGTCAACTCTTTTACCAACGAATGGTGGGATTGACTGTCACATAACGCCCTCACGGCTGAAAGGGCGAGTATGTTTGGTGCTACAGGGACTCGAACCCACGACTCACATATTACGAGTCGAACGCTTTAACCCACCTGGCCATGCTGGGCCCCACAGAACGCTTAAGAATATTATGTAGTCATATAATTATTAATTTCCTGTCTTTACCAATGAAATGTGATTGGTTAAACAAGTGAACCAATGCTATAAATACCATTTCATGAATGAAATGCTTCTTTAGGTAATTTCAATGGAACTCACTGAGTTTAGATGCATGTAAGATTGATTATGAAGAACAATTCTTTTTTTGCAGGCACTATAGAATGGTGTGTGTTTTCGTATAGCAAATCCACATCGGGCTATTTGCTGAGTCCACCGATGGGAATCGAACCGTTGATTTTAGCGTTGTAAATCCGTAGACTTACTGCTGCACCAGTGGGGTACTGTACAGTAGATATTTTGTAAATATCAAAAATATATATTGAAACTGAAAAAAAGTTCAAGTCGAGGTCACGTGGGTTTTTTTTAATATTTTATAAAATACTGTCATATCATGGGGTTCTAAACTCATCAAACTAGAAAGTGGAATAGATAGAGATATATGAAATCATACGGTTTTCGAAGTAGAATGTATAACATTAAGTTAATTATATAAACCGAAATTATACATACGTGCAATATTACGTTGGGTCTATAGACTTGTAAGACCCCTCTAACTGGAAAGAATAATGTTAAGATTTTGTACGGGTTTATTGTTTCGTTTATAATCGCTTAATACTAGAAAGTGCAATATTATGTTGGGTCTCTAGAGTTATAAACTCACCAATCTGAAAAGTACAACATTGAGGTTGCTTGTAAAAGGGTATTGTATTTCATTTCACCAATAGGCGTGTAGATTGGAATACCCCCTACAGGTTTATTAGTTATTCCGATTTGCATTAGCTAACAGAATGTTAGCATTGTTTACGTTGCTTTTATTTTGAAGTTCAGTTGGTGCTCAAATTGAATTTTTGATCTAGAAATCCTTGAAATGTAAAAAGTTTTGTCTATATCTATCTGATTTGGTTACGAAATTATCATATGCGGGATCTAAGAAGTAACTACGTTTTAAAAAGGAATGTAAACATGTATTCGTCACCTAGCAACCAATGGAAGAAATACGTTATAGTCGATAACTTCCAGGATGTGAGGCACGTGCCTACTTGTAAAATATTATTATGGTCGACATACTTTTAAACTCAGTTTGGTTTGTTTTGAATTTCGCGCAAAATTACATGAGGGCTATCTGCGCTAGCCGTCCTTAATTTAGCAGTATAAGACTAGAGGGAAGGCAGCTAGTCATCACCACCCATCGCCAACTCTTGGGCTACTCTTTTACCAACGAATTGTGGGATTGATTGTTAAATTATAATCTCCCACAGCAAAAGGGAGAGCATGTTTGTTGTGACGGGGATTCGAACCCGTGACCCTCAGATTACGACTCGAGTGCTTTAACCACCTGGCCAGGCCAGGCCTTTTTAAACAGGACATATTTTTTTTATCGAGAACCATTTTTTTTTTTTCTCAGATGCCGAGCTTCGTTATTTTGTGACGATTTCAACCTCAACTTACGATAGGGTTAACAGCCGTAATCTTCTGTCAAAGTCCTTAAAGCGATAAAGTTGAAAAACTTATAAAATAGTTATCTAATTTAGAAGGAGGAACGTATTTTTTTTAAAAAAAAAACTAAACACTTTTTTTTATCAGTTATGAATAAAAAGAAAACTTTGAGACATGGAATATTAACTGAGGAAAAATCGTGGAAAAGCAACTTTTAAGCTAAGCATTTAAACATATTTTGCGTGCAACTTAACAGTACGAAGTGAGAAAAATCGGCGATCTATGAGCAGAAAGGGCATAATGACACATACAACAGGCACGTGCAGTCGGTAGACGGAAAAAGTAAATGTAAATACCAGTTTACAGAAGTTGCATGCTGGTATATATTTGTGTGTATGTGTTTTTCTTACAGCAAAGCCACATTGGGCTATCTGCTGAGCCCACCAAGGGGAATAGCATATATTTAATTTTGATACTGTGAATCGCCCCCCGCTAGTACAGCGGTAAGTCTATGAATTTACAACTCTAAAATCAGAGGTTCGATTCCCCTCGGTGGGCTCAGCAGATAGCCCGATGTAGCTTTGCTACATAAGAAAACACACATACACTCTGAATGCCAGGGATCAAAGCGTCATCTGACGTTATAAAAATGCATTTTTAAAAGTTTATCTCCTCAATTTCTTTCAACGCTCACCATAAACTTCTTACAAGACCTTAGTATCATATCACTGTTTTCATCCCACTATTCGTTGGTAAAAGAGTAGCCCAAGAGTAGGCGGTGGGTGGTGATGACTAGCTGCCTTCCCTCTAGTCTTACACTGCTAAATTAGGGACGGCTAGCGCAGATAGTCCTCGTATAGTTTAACGTAAAATTTAGTATCCAAATCAAACCAAGGAAGCAACTCGGCTCCACGTTTTACTTTTGTTTACAAAACCTAAACGTAAACTCGGATTACACAACTGTTTATTCATTTCGTCAAAGTAACACAAGACACTTCTTGTCCATTCTGTACCTCGTTAACGCAGAAATGGCTCATTGGATTAATTTCAAATCAGAACGCATTACGTTGATGTTTGTGTAGTGAATAAAACATGCACGAGTTATTTTACACAAGCTGTTTCGCACAGCTACGTGCAGTTTTAATACAATGTACGCATTTTGTGGCCCCGGCATGGCCAGGTGGTTAAGTCACTCGACTCGTAATCCGAGGGTCGCGGGTTCGAATCCCCGTCGCACCAAACGTGCTCGCCTTTTCAGCCGTGGGTACGTTATAACGTTACGGTCAATCCCACTTTTCGTTGGTAAAAGAGTAGCTCAAGAGTTGGCGGTGGGTGGTGATGACTAGCTACCTTCCCTCTAATTGTAAGGTGATAAATTAGGGACGGCTAGCACAGACAGCCCTCGTGTAGCTTTGAGCGGAATTCAAAACAAACCAAACCAGTACACATTTTTTAGCATAGGTTTGTGTGCACATGCGTACGTATGTAATTGTCTTTGAGTACGTATGCTTATGTGTTCATATTTGAATGTTTGTCTTTGTGACTTTACTCAGCAACAGACGTAATACCTAGTTTCCAAGAACGAAAGCTGAGAACATATTTCGGTTTTTATAACGAATACAAAACTCTGAGTTTCTAAGAATTACATAAGTTGAATGACCGACCTAAATGCTGGTTTAATTTTTATCCTGAAATAATAATCAGTGATGTAGAGAAAACCCACTTGTAGAGGTAATATATATATGTAAAAACAGCTCGTTTGGGTTGAGAAAATATTTTACAACAATGATCAATGGTCGAAACGTTGTTCGCTCCTCTACGTAAAATATTCTCTCAACCCAAACGAGCAGTTTTTACATATATATATTTTATTCTGAAAATCTAAATAAATGTATTACGAACATGTTCTCCACAAATAATTATATTACACTAACATTACACGTATAAATAATGTTTGTCATTCTATTATTCCGCTAAACGATTTTTTTTTATGTATATTTGGCTATGTTTTGTATGTTTTCCTTGATTATAATTATGACTTGTGCTTTTATTTATGTTGATATGTTCTCGATAAAGCCGTACGGATCGAACCATTCGAAAACACTGGTCTTGAAGAACTATTCTTACATCGTAAAGTGTCCAAATCTTTAATTTATTAATTGTGCCAGCAAGGACAATGAATTTTCAAGGTTGAGGGAAACGCATGAGAACAAACCATTGCAAGCCTTATTGCATTATTCAGTTTAGATGCTTTTATTGAAACCTGAATTTATGCACGTGAAATAAATTCAACATTTAGTTGCAGGAAAAAGAATTTCATGAATAAATTTGGCTACTTATGAAGTGAACTTTACATGGTTTTGTGACCTCTGACTTAGGTCTGCACTTGTTATCATTGCCGGCCAATGTGTCATACATTCGAAATAATGCCTTGTTACTTCTATAGATTAGGAGCTCTTGTTTTTAAAAGTAGTAAGAATTAGTGCACGTGTTAATTTGTAATCAGCAACAAACTCCTAAATCCTAAGGACCAAATATTTGGGGAAAGAACAAAAATAGTGTTGATTATAGAACAAAACTTTGTGTTCATTTTTTAACTGAAATAAAAGCTGAAATAACGTAATTCATAATAAGATATAAAACGAATAAATTACAACTGATTGTAATCTACTAATACTTCTGTTTTATGTTCTCTTATAAGCTTTTTAAAAGTTTTCCCAGTGAGAGGCTGTTTCAAAAATTTAAAGGTTTAAGTGTACGTTGTGAAACATGGGCTGAAATCACAAATCAAGACGTTTTTATCCTTGTCTGCCCACATTAGAATTTTTGCCGATTTATATACTTTGATGTAAATGTTTTTTTATATTTACTTTCTTTGTGCGGGTTTATATTCCGTTTATTTTAGAATTATTCCAATTTAGCGTACGGTCTTTTGCGTGCGTGTTTTCCTTATAGCAAAGCCACATCGGGCTATTTGAGAGATTCACCGAGGTCTTTCGTTTGTGACATTTTAGGCTGTTGCGGATAAATCTATACCACAGTCTTGTACGTCTGAATTTGGACATTTGTAGGCATTTTTTATTCTTTTGAAATCATTAAAATACATCAATTAATTAACATCCTAATTATTGTTGGAGGTCTGGGAAGAAACTCCCAACTTGTCCATCAGGAATATCCTAGTCCAAATCACTACCATTACAAACACAAAGACAGTGCTTCTAAGGACTGCTATGAAGACGGCACCAAATTAACAACTTGAATTTATCCATGGTGACTGAACATCAAGTGTAACCTTCGTTAAAGTCGCATACTATTATTTCTTTCATTAACGGTATTAGTTAGGATATTTAGTATGTCCTATCTTATTACTATATGATTTTAATTCGTATTATTATCCTCTTATTAAACAAATTGTTTGGAGTCGGTAGCTGTATGTATTTGTGATTAACCTAAATCTTTGAAGCTGGCCGAACATCACGTAATACTATTGGAATTACGGACGAAAACGTCTTTAGCAGCGAGTGCACTCAACTGATGAAACAGCGCATTCTAATTCATATCAATGGAAACGTAATATTTAATTAGTTATGTTCCTTTTACCAAGTTGATTTATAGTCTCGCTCTAAATAGTTAGCTTTCTGTGATCCAAATATATTAAATTTGTTTTTCTTTTGCGCGAGATTAAAATTTATTTAGTGTTTTTATCTTGTACTTATTTATATCTAAACCGAAACAAGAACTTTCGCTTTCCTATCGAGAGCCAATAAAGAGCTTTGTCCAACAACTGTCGTGATTCAGTGTACTTCCGCATTGGCTTCTTTAAAATCGCATGATTTACGTTTGATAATGAAAACGTTTTATTTTCATAAATTAATTATTATTCATGGTATTTCTGTTATTATGAATGCACAGGTTAAGCCGGAAGTATATTATTATGCTACTGTATATTCTACATTCATCTTTTCCCGTTGTGTACAAATCCCCCTTTCGGCTGTATTTTATACTACATTAACGGCCCGAGATGGCCAGATGGTTAGGGCGCTCGACTCGTTATCTGAGGGTCGCGGGTTCGAATCCCCATCACACCAAACGTGGGGGACGTCATAATGTGAGGGTCAATCCCACTATTCGTTGGTAAAAGAGTAGCCCATGAGTTGGCAGTGGGTGGTAATAATTAGTTGCCTTCCCTTTAGTCTTACACTACTAAATAAGGGAGGGCTAGCGCTGATAGTCCTCGTGTAGCTTTGCGCGAGATTCAAAACAAACCAAACCTACTACATTAGAAACGCTCTTCTAACCAATTTTAAAGTAACTGCCGCTAAAGGGAGGTAGCATTGTTTTTGTTTGTATCTTTTGCGAATGAGAAAGCTCATTTCTACAATGCCGAATAAATTAAAACAAACCAAGCAGGTTTTGAACCCATAATTCGAAGATCTTAAACGTAAAAAAATTAAACAAATGAAAGGTCCTTAACTTTTAAAAAAATATATCACGAAACTATGACGTAAGGAACGTGTTCACGTCATATTACTTTCTAATTTGCCCTTGCGGATGTGGTTGTTTGTTTGTCGACTTTCCCTAAACCTGAACCCAAGGAGTCTCTGACATGGTTGATTAGCTCACGTGATCACCAGGTACCACTTAGATTAAAAATAGAACTCCATTTATTTTCACATTAAACATTTTCACAAATGAAGTTTTGAATCGAAGCGGTGCTTCATGCGACATATTTAGGATAGAAGCTTCCAGATTTCAAGAATAGCTTTCCATAATTTGAAATTAACACTCAATATAAAAACTGTCTGTCACTAGGGCCCACCACCCCAAAAGTTTATTCCTACTCAACGAACGTAATAATTGGAATAAATGTCGATTTTTTTTTAATGATTCGCTAATCCTTAAACATATGAATGGCGTTCATTGGTAACATGACTCGAACCTTAGTAGCTTCGTGGTTCAGCCCACTAGGATATTGCGCCTGTAGAAGTGGGTTTTCTCGGGGCACTCCCGTTTTCTCCCCCACAGCCAACTCTCAGGCATGGGATCTTTAGATCCCAGCCAAGGCAACATTAATGCCCTGCCCTGAAACGGGTCGTTTCGCGTTCACATTTACTTTGACATCTGCTTTTTGGGTTCTGGCCTGGCTGGTTTCTCCGGTGCTGCCTTTGTCTCGCTCATCAGTATTATGACCAACCTCACTTCTTCACCTTAAAAGAGTCAAAATAAAAGAAAAAAAAAAAAAAAACATGCAAATTTCAACATTTTATCACGTGAGGGGACGAAGAGGAACCACAACGTTCCTTATCAGCCCATTTGGAGACAGAATTCTTCTGATTTCTCTCTCTCTAAACTAAACCCTTGCCACGTTCGTTTGCGTTTGCCACTAGGCGAACTCCTGCTGTGTCTTTTATTGAAACAATATTACCTGTATTACTAATTACGGTTGTGTTAGTATTTCTGAAGTACACACTAAATTAGGATATTATTGAAATATTTAAAAGAGGACGTTTTCGAATCAATTGTTCTTTTTCATATCCGACAGCCAGTCTAAACGTAGACGTGACATTTCGCAACTTAGTCTCTAAAATTTTCGAGCGAGGCGAGATGTTCTTGTTTCTTTTTTGTATTATTTGGTAGTGCATAGAATATCTACAGCTTGCACGTGGTAACCCTGGTAACAGTTTGTACCCCTAAGAACACTTCACATATTTAGTGCGCACGCGTGGACTAATGTTCTTGTCGTGTATTCTTTTACCCTTTCTGCGCATCTGGTGACATTTGTTTTTTACTAACTCAGTTCTTGGTACTTTCTAGTGTCTTTAGTATAATACTTTCATGGGCATTATCTCTTTTTAGTGTCATTAATAATAATATAGTGGCTTTTGATATATTTTAGTGCCGACGTCTACTGTTCTAATGAATAATGTTACTTTTTAGTGTATTCAACAATACTGTCATGGCTGTCTAGCCCCTACTTTCGAGTACCTTCAACAATACTGTCGTGGCTGTCTAGCCCCTACTTTCGAGTACCTTCAACAATACTGTCGTGTCTGTCTAGCCCCTACTTACGAGTACCTTCAACAATACTGTCGTGTCTGTCTAGTCCCTATTTTCGAGTACTTCCAACAATACTGTCGTGGCTGTTTAGCCCCTACTTACGAGTACCTTCAACAATACTGTCGTGACTGTCTAGTCCCTACTTTCGAGTACTTCCAACAATACTGTCGTGGCTGTCTAGTCCCTACTTTCGAGTACTTCCAACAATACTGTCGTGGCTGTCTAGCCCCTACTTTTTAATGTTTCTGATGATGTGTTCTTGCCACTCTAGTGGTATTCGTTATCCATAATTGTATTTTATAGTTTATTAAAGTGTATCGGCGATGATTTATGAAGGGTAATATGGTGGTGATATTTGGTAAATTTGGCCAGGATTGTAATTTTTTTACCAAATTTTTCCACAATGTTTACATTATCTGCTAAGTAAGTGGCTTTGGGCGTGTGAACCGGAAAGTTTAAACCTAATAACACTCGTCGTATATCAATAGATTATGCTAATTACAGAACAAACAAAGAATTTTAACAACGTGTGTGATCCTAATGTATTGATAGAAAACTCAACATTCAGGAGAAACAGAATTATTCACGCTACTCAATGTTTCCTTTCATTTACTTGGTTTAAACTATGTCAGTTTCGTGAGAATTCTGACCTATAGCAGTTTCACCTTTCCAGGAAAACGTTGACCTTTTCTAACTACCAATCAAACGTAAGTGCGGTCATTCATCTCCACGTAAGCCGGTTATCCTAAATAGCTCCATATCGCGTGTTGTATTAGATCAGGAATTCTTAAGCTAATTCAATTTCAGAGCTATACTGAATTTTCCATTTACTTCCATGTGTAGGTTACAGGTTAGCTTCTACAAGAATTTGTATGTCTCGCTTCGATTTTCGATTTGTCTGAAGCAGTTAGACTGCGATACACATATGTACAGGAAGTGTTCTATTTATCTAGATGAACGTGTCATCTCGAATTTTCGCGGTTGTGTTATTCATATCAGACGAGATTTTACGTTACTCTCGGTTAATGACCATACCAAGTATCTAATGTAGTTTGTGTTAATTTCACTAAAGATGAACGGTTTGTGTATTTGTCTGCTAACCTTCAAACACGTGGATGGTTGTCTGTTGTGTTCATTTACATGAAAAACGAAACATAATTATAACTCTTCGATAGATAATCTAACCCTAATGTACATGTTTCTTAAGTTGTTGTTGTTTTTAAATCGTGGTTAAAATCTAGAGAATTTCTATTGGCCTGTTTGTTTCTACACTGCATTTCTGTAGCAACCTGTTATGCCATTGTGTCTCTCCCTCAGTTCGTGTGTGTATATGTGCATGTAAATTCATATAAAACACGTTTTTTTTCAGTGCCTAACAATAGCGATTGTCCATTCATGTTGTACATTGAAAGTTGAAGCTCAGAGAGTAACCTCTCTGTACATGTTTATAATATTGAATTCTTCACTTGAGGGTTCAAAACTTGTGTCTGTTCCTCTCATATCTCGTCACGTGGTCTTTATTTAAAACTTTTAATGTTGCTGTGTCGACAAACTTAGCGATGACATTCATCAGACATTCAACCGCTAGGTGACACTGGTATCCAACCTTGGCGAGAAGTGTCCGTAGACAAGTGGTCGCATACTTTAAAATGACTCTCCTTAGACTGCTGAGCTCAGTGACTCCTGCTCAATAACGCAAACTGTGTGAAACCTGATATTTACTTCGGTTAATGTAAACCTCTTCCTGATTGGACAGAACAGCTGAAACTCGGTGAAAACTTATTTTGTTATCCGTAGCCTAATTGGTTTATGATTAGTATATCTTGCGACACATTTTTTTTCCAGATGTAAGAACTGTGATATTAAATATACAAAGAAACAAAATACGACGTTTTCTGTCTCTCTTTTAAACCAATTCCATTTTCAAGTGATCCACTTCGAAGTTACGTTGAAACTAACGTGCCTTTCTGCAAGAAAAGGAAACTCAAATGTGGAAAGTTGAATTGAAAGAAACAAAATGATGTTGAGGCGTTGAAACTGACGCATTTTTTATGCTCACAAAGCGAGTTGTCAGGAGAGAGATTGCAGAGCTACTGTGACAACCTTCTACACTGCATGTTACAGTAATGCCTTCAAAGCAATAATTGTACTGTTGGTTCTAGTTACAATTCCATTTCTTTCTGTTCAACAGAAGACGTGGAAGATGAAATAAGCGAATAGGTTTGTTTGGCCTATTCCACTGGTAAGCGTAAGCATCTATTTCATCCGCTAAATCATTCCTTTATCATTACGCTGTTTCGAACTTCTTACTTGTAACAGTTAAATAGTATTTGTTCAAGCCATATAGAAGTAAGTAGAATTAACAGTATTGCTTAGGAGAAGCTGTAATAAGTATTTGAAAATAATATTTTTTATAAGCACGATTAATATGTTTAAAACAATTTTTTTTTCTATGATTAAATCATACGTTTGTTTTACAGCTCTAACATTTTACACATTTTAAAACTTTTGACATGTAAATACTGCGTATGTGTGGGAGGGGGTATGTCTACAGACATGTATAAATCATTTCGATATCGTAACTCACAGTATAAAATCTAACTTACATTAGATTTTGTTTGTTTGTTTGATTTTAAATTTCGCGCAAAGCTACACGAGGTCTAGCTGCGCTATCCGTCCCTAATTTGGCAGTGTAAGACTATTCATCAATCACCACCCACTGCCAACTTTTGAGGTGCTCTTTTACCAGTCAGTAGTGAGATTGGCCGTTACATTATAACGCCCCCACGGCTAAAAGAGCGAACATGTTTGTTGTGACGGGGATTCGAATCCGCGACCTTCAGATCACGAGTCGAGTGCCTTATCCACCAGGCCATGCCGGGCCTATTACATTAGACGCGTTAGCTTGCAGTTTGTTGTATGGGAAGTTGAGGAATTAAAACAACGAAGAAGTATTAATATCATTCAACAGCACAGAACACATCTTTTCAAACTCATGATTACAAAAGTAGCCTTATCTACAAGTTTTATGCTATAGACAAATTACATACCATAAAATTATACAAGGTTCTTTTGGTACCATTCTTTCATATCGATATATTAATTCTGATAACAAGTTACACAAATAGAAACTGTAGCTCTTTACCGTTGACCTGTGAGGTTTAATAATAAGATACATAACTAAGATATTCTGGCCTCTGTTGGTCCTAACATTTTAATATTCCAAACATTTGATACAGTAGCAAATAACACGTAACTTACCTAGAAACTACAGTTGTTGACTGGTAATGGTATGTTAACATTCCTAACATCTGGTTCATCCACAGTGATGAGAAGTTACAAAAGTAGAAACTACAGTTGTTGACTTGTTATGGTATGTTAACATTCCTAACATCTGGTCCATCCACAGTGATGAGAAGTTACAAAAGTACAAACTACAGTTGTTGACTGATAATGGTATGTTAACATTCCTAACATCTGGTTCATCCACAGTGATGAGAAGTTACAAAAGTACAAACTACAGTTGTTGACTGATTATGGTATGTTAACATTCCTAACATCTGGTTCATCCACAGTGATGAGAAGTTACAGAAGTACAAACTACAGTTGTTGACTGGTTATGGTATGTTAACATTCCTAACATCTGGTTCATCCACAGTGATGAGAAGTTACAAAAGTACAAACTACAGTTGTTGACTTGTTATGGTATGTTAACATTCCTAACATCTGGTTCATCCACAGTGATGAGAAGTTACAAAAGTACAAACTACAGTTCTTGACTGATCATGGTATGTTAACATTCCTAACATCTGGTCCATCCACAGTGATGAGAAGTTACAAAAGTACAAACTACAGTTCTTGACTGATCATGGTATGTTAACATTCCTAACATCTGGTTCATCCACAGTGATGAGAAGTTACAAAAGTAGAAACTACAGTTGTTGACTGATTATGGTATGTTAACATTCCTAACATCTGGTTCATCCACAGTGATGAGAAGTTACAAAAGTAGAAACTACAGTTGTTGACTGGAAATGGTATGTTAACATTCCTAACATCTGGTCCATCCACAGTGATGAGAAGTTACAAAAGTACAAACTACAGTTGTTGACTGATTATGGTATGTTAACATTCCTAACATCTGGTTCATCCACAGTGATGAGAAGTTACAGAAGTACAAACTACAGTTGTTGACTGGTTATGGTATGTTAACATTCCTAACATCTGGTTCATCCATAGTGATGAGAAGTTACAAAGGTACAAACTACAGTTGTTGACTGGTTATGGTATGTTAACATTCCTAACATCTGTTTCATCCACAGTGATGAGAAGTTACAAAGTACAAACTACAGTTGTTGACTTGTTATGGTATGTTAACATTCCTAACATCTGGTCCATCCACAGTGATGAGAAGTTACAAAAGTACAAACTACAGTTGTTGACTGGTTATGGTATGTTAACATTCCTAACATCTGGTTCATCCACAGTGATGAGAAGTTACACAAGTACAAACTACAGTTGTTGACTGATTATGGTATGTTAACATTCCTAACATCTGGTCCATCCACAGTGATGAGAAGTTACAAAAGTACAAACTACAGTTGTTGACTTGTTATGGTATGTTAACATTCCTAACATCTGGTTCATCCACAGTGATGAGAAGTTACAAAAGTACAAAGTACAGTTGTTGACTTGTTATGGTATGTTAACATTCCTAACATCTGGTTCATCCACAGTGATGAGAAGTTACACAAGTACAAACTACAGTTGTTGACTTGTTATGGTATGTTAACATTCCTAACATCTGGTTCATCCACAGTGATGAGAAGTTACACAAAGTAGAAACTACAGTTGTTGACTGGTTATGGTATGTTAACATTCCTAACATCTGGTTCATCCACAGTGATGAGAAGTTACACAAGTACAAACTACAGTTGTTGACTTGTTATGGTATGTTAACATTCCTAACATCTGGTTCATCCACAGTGATGAGAAGTTACACAAGTACAAACCACAGTTGTTGACTGGTTATGGTATGTTAACATTCCTAACATCTGGTCCATCCACAGTGATGAGAAGTTACAAAAGTACAAACTACAGTTGTTGACTGATTATGGTATGTTAACATTCCTAACATCTGGTTCATCCACAGTGATGAGAAGTTACAGAAGTGCAAACTACAGTTGTTGACTGTTTATGGTATGTTAACATTCCTAACATCTGGTCCATCCACAGTGATGAGAAGTTACAAAAGTACAAACTACAGTTGTTGACTGATCATGGTATTTTAACATTCCTAACATCTGGTCCATCCACAGTGATGAGAAGTTACAAAAGTACAAACTACAGTTGTTGACTGGTCATGGTATGTTAACATTCCTAACATCTGGTTCATCCACAGTGATGAGAAGTTACAGAAGTAGAAACTACAGTTGTTGACTGGTCATGGTATGTTAACATTCCTAACATCTGGTCCATCCACAGTGATGAGAAGTTACAAAAGTACAAACTACAGTTCTTGACTGATCATGGTATGTTAACATTCCTAACATCTGGTTCATCCACAGTGATGAGAAGTTACAGAAGTAGAAACTACAGTTGTTGACTGGTAATGGTATGTTAACATTCCTAACATCTGGTTCATCCATGGTGATGAGAAGTTACACAAGTACAAACTACAGTTGTTGACTGGTTATGGTATGTTAACATTCCTAACATCTGGTTCATCCACAGTGATGAGAAGTTACAAAAGTACAAACTACAGTTGTTGACTTGTTATGGTATGTTAACATTCCTAACATCTGGTCCATCCACAGTGATGAGAAGTTACAAAAGTACAAACCACAGTTCTTGACTGATCATGGTATGTTAACATTCCTAACATCTGGTTCATCCACAGTGATGAGAAGTTACAAAGGTAGAAACTACAGTTGTTGACTGATCATGGTATGTTAACATTCCTAACATCTGGTTCATCCACAGTGATGAGAAGTTACAAAGGTACAAACTACAGTTGTTGACTGATCATGGTATGTTAACATTCCTAACATCTGGTCCATCCACAGTGATGAGAAGTTACAAAGTACAAACTACAGTTGTTGACTGATCATGGTATGTTAACATTCCTAACATCTGGTCCATCCACAGTGATGAGAAGTTACAAAAGTACAAACTACAGTTGTTGACTGATCATGGTATGTTAACATTCCTAACATCTGGTTCATCCACAGTGATGAGAAGTTACACAAGTACAAACCACAGTTGTTGACTGGTTATGGTATGTTAACATTCCTAACATCTGGTTCATCCATAGTGATGAGAAGTGACACAGGTAGAAACTACAGTTGTTGACTTGTTATGGTATGTTAACATTCCTAACATCTGGTTCATCCATAGTGATGAGAAGTGACACAGGTAGAAACTACAGTTGTTGACTTGTTATGGTATGTTAACATTCCTAACATCTGGTTCATCCACAGTGATGAGAAGTTACACAAGTACAAACCACAGTTGTTGACTGGTTATGGTATGTTAACATTCCTAACATCTGGTTCATCCACAGTGATGAGAAGTGACACAGGTAGAAACTACAGTTGTTGACTTGTTATGGTATGTTAACATTCCTAACATCTGGTTCATCCACAGTGATGAGAAGTTACAGAAGTACAAACTACAGTTGTTGACTGTTTATGGTATGTTAACATTCCTAACATCTGGTCCATCGACAGTGATGAGAAGTTACAAAAGTACAAACTACAGTTGTTGACTGATCATGGTATGTTAACATTCCTAACATCTGGTCCATCCACAGTGATGAGAAGTTACAAAAGTACAAACTACAGTTCTTGACTGATCATGGTATGTTAACATTCCTAACATCTGGTTCATCCACAGTGATGAGAAGTTACAAAAGTACAAACTACAGTTGTTGACTGATCGTGGTATGTTAACATTCCTAACATCTGGTTCATCCACAGTGATGAGAAGTTACAAAAGTACAAACTACAGTTCTTGACTGATCATGGTATGTTAACATTCCTAACATCTGGTCCATCCACAGTGATGAGAAGTTACAGAAGTACAAACTACAGTTGTTGACTGATCATGGTATGTTAACATTCCTAACATCTGGTCCATCCACAGTGATGAGAAGTTACAGAAGTAGAAACTACAGTTGTTGACTGGTTATGGTATGTTAACATTCCTAACATCTGGTTCATCCATGGTGATGAGAAGTTACAGGAGAAGAAACTACAGTTGTTGACTGGTTATGGTATGTTAACATTCCTAACATCTGTTTCATCCACAGTGATGAGAAGTTACACAAGTACAAACTACAGTTGTTGACTGATTATGGTATGTTAACATTCCTAACATCTGGTTCATCCACAGTGATGAGAAGTTACAAAAGTACAAACTACAGTTGTTGACTGGTTATGGTATGTTAACATTCCTAACATCTGGTTCATCCATAATGATGAGAAGTGACACAGGTAGAAACTACAGTTGTTGACTGGTTATGGTATGTTAACATTCCTAACATCTGGTTCATCCATAGTGATGAGAAGTGAAACAGTAGAAACTACAGTTGTTGACTGGTTATGGTATGTTAACATTCCTAACATCTGGTTCATCCACAGTGATGAGAAGTTACACAAGTACAAACTACAGTTGTTGACTGGTTATGGTATGTTAACATTCCTAACATCTGGTTCATCCATAGTGATGAGAAGTTACACAAGTACAAACCACAGTTGTTGACTGGTTATGGTATGTTAACATTCCTAACATCTGGTTCATCCACAGTGATGAGAAGTTACAAAAGTACAAACTACAGTTGTTGACTGATCGTGGTATGTTAACATTCCTAACATCTGGTTCATCCACAGTGATGAGAAGTTACAGAAGTACAAACTACAGTTGTTGACTGTTTATGGTATGTTAACATTCCTAACATCTGGTCCATCCACAGTGATGAGAAGTTACAAAAGTACAAACTACAGTTGTTGACTGATCATGGTATGTTAACATTCCTAACATCTGGTCCATCCACAGTGATGAGAAGTTACAAAAGTACAAACTACAGTTGTTGACTGGTTATGGTATGTTAACATTCCTAACATCTGGTCCATCCACAGTGATGAGAAGTTACAAAAGTACAAACTACAGTTCTTGACTGATCATGGTATGTTAACATTCCTAACATCTGGTTCATCCACAGTGATGAGAAGTTACAGAAGTAGAAACTACAGTTGTTGACTGGTAATGGTATGTTAACATTCCTAACATCTGGTTCATCCATGGTGATGAGAAGTTACACAAGTACAAACTACAGTTGTTGACCGGTTATGGTATGTTAACATTCCTAACATCTGTTTCATCCACAGTGATGAGAAGTTACAAAAGTACAAACTACAGTTGTTGACTTGTTATGGTATGTTAACATTCCTAACATCTGGTCCATCCACAGTGATGAGAAGTTACAGAAGTACAAACTACAGTTGTTGACTGATCATGGTATGTTAACATTCCTAACATCTGGTTCATCCACAGTGATGAGAAGTTACAAAAGTACATACTACAGTTCTTGACTGATCATGGTATGTTAACATTCCTAACATCTGGTCCATCCACAGTGATGAGAAGTTACAAAAGTACAAACTACAGTTCTTGACTGATCATGGTATGTTAACATTCCTAACATCTGGTTCATCCACAGTGATGAGAAGTTACAAAAGTACAAACTACAGTTGTTGACTTGTTATGGTATGTTAACATTCCTAACATCTGGTTCATCCATAGTGATGAGAAGTGACACAGGTAGAAACTACAGTTGTTGACTTGTTATGGTATGTTAACATTCCTAACATCTGGTTCATCCATAGTGATGAGAAGTGACACAGGTAGAAACTACAGTTGTTGACTGGTTATGGTATGTTAACATTCCTAACATCTGGTTCATCCACAGTGATGAGAAGTTACACAAGTACAAACCACAGTTGTTGACTGGTTATGGTATGTTAACATTCCTAACATCTGGTTCATCCACAGTGATGAGAAGTTACACAAGTACAAACCACAGTTGTTGACTGGTTATGGTATGTTAACATTCCTAACATCTGGTTCATCCACAGTGATGAGAAGTTACAAAAGTACAAACTACAGTTGTTGACTGATTATGGTATGTTAACATTCCTAACATCTGGTTCATCCACAGTGATGAGAAGTTACACAAGTACAAACTACAGTTGTTGACTGTTTATGGTATGTTAACATTCCTAACATCTGGTCCATCCACAGTGATGAGAAGTTACAAAAGTACAAACTACAGTTCTTGACTGATCATGGTATGTTAACATTCCTAACATCTGGTCCATCCACAGTGATGAGAAGTTACAAAAGTACAAACTACAGTTGTTGACTGGTCATGGTATGTTAACATTCCTAACATCTGGTTCATCCACAGTGATGAGAAGTTACACAAGTACAAACTACAGTTGTTGACTGGTCATGGTATGTTAACATTCCTAACATCTGGTCCATCCACAGTGATGAGAAGTTACAAAAGTACAAACTACAGTTCTTGACTGATCATGGTATGTTAACATTCCTAACATCTGGTCCATCCACAGTGATGAGAAGTTACAGAAGTAGAAACTACAGTTGTTGACTGGTAATGGTATGTTAACATTCCTAACATCTGGTTCATCCACAGTGATGAGAAGTTACACAAGTACAAACTACAGTTGTTGACTGGTTATGGTATGTTAACATTCCTAACATCTGGTTCATCCACAGTGATGAGAAGTTACAAAAGTACAAACTACAGTTGTTGACTTGTTATGGTATGTTAACATTCCTAACATCTGGTCCATCCACAGTGATGAGAAGTTACAAAAGTACAAACTACAGTTCTTGACTGATCATGGTATGTTAACATTCCTAACATCTGGTTCATCCACAGTGATGAGAAGTTACAAAAGTACAAACTACAGTTGTTGACTGATCATGGTATGTTAACATTCCTAACATCTGGTTCATCCACAGTGATGAGAAGTTACAAAAGTACAAACTACAGTTGTTGACTGATCATGGTATGTTAACATTCCTAACATCTGGTTCATCCACAGTGATGAGAAGTTACAAAAGTACAAACTACAGTTGTTGACTGATTATGGTATGTTAACATTCCTAACATCTGGTTCATCCACAGTGATGAGAAGTTACAAAAGTACAAACTACAGTTGTTGACTGATTATGGTATGTTAACATTCCTAATATCTGGTTCATCCACAGTGATGAGAAGTTACACAAGTACAAACCACAGTTGTTGACTGGTTATGGTATGTTAACATTCCTAACATCTGGTTCATCCATAGTGATGAGAAGTGACACAGGTAGAAACTACAGTTGTTGACTTGTTATGGTATGTTAACATTCCTAACATCTGGTTCATCCATAGTGATGAGAAGTGACACAGGTAGAAACTACAGTTGTTGACTTGTTATGGTATGTTAACATTCCTAACATCTGGTTCATCCACAGTGATGAGAAGTTACACAAGTACAAACCACAGTTGTTGACTGGTTATGGTATGTTAACATTCCTAACATCTGGTTCATCCATAGTGATGAGAAGTGACACAGGTAGAAACTACAGTTGTTGACTTGTTATGGTATGTTAACATTCCTAACATCTGGTTCATCCACAGTGATGAGAAGTTACAGAAGTACAAACTACAGTTGTTGACTGTTTATGGTATGTTAACATTCCTAACATCTGGTCCATCCACAGTGATGAGAAGTTACAAAAGTACAAACTACAGTTGTTGACTGATCATGGTATGTTAACATTCCTAACATCTGGTCCATCCACAGTGATGAGAAGTTACAAAAGTACAAACTACAGTTCTTGACTGATCATGGTATGTTAACATTCCTAACATCTGGTTCATCCACAGTGATGAGAAGTTACAAAAGTACAAACTACAGTTGTTGACTGATCGTGGTATGTTAACATTCCTAACATCTGGTCCATCCACAGTGATGAGAAGTTAGAAAAGTACAAACTACAGTTGTTGACTGATCATGGTATGTTAACATTCCTAACATCTGGTCCATCCACAGTGATGAGAAGTTACAGAAGTAGAAACTACAGTTGTTGACTGATCATGGTATGTTAACATTCCTAACATCTGGTCCATCCACAGTGATGAAAGTTTCACAAGTAGAAACTACAGTTGTTGACTGGTAATGGTATGTTAACATTCCTAACATCTGGTTCATCCATGGTGATGAGAAGTTACAGGAGAAGAAACTACAGTTGTTGACCGGTTATGGTATGTTAACATTCCTAACATCTGTTTCATCCACAGTGATGAGAAGTTACACAAGTACAAACTACAGTTGTTGACTGATCATGGTATGTTAACATTCCTAACATCTGGTTCATCCACAGTGATGAGAAGTTACAAAAGTACAAACTACAGTTGTTGACTTGTTATGGTATGTTAACATTCCTAACATCTGGTTCATCCATAGTGATGAGAAGTGACACTGGTAGAAACTACAGTTGTTGACTTGTTATGGTATGTTAACATTCCTAACATCTGGTTCATCCATAGTGATGAGAAGTGACACAGGTAGAAACTACAGTTGTTGACTTGTTATGGTATGTTAACATTCCTAACATCTGGTTCATCCACAGTGATGAGAAGTTACACAAGTACAAACCACAGTTGTTGACTGGTTATGGTATGTTAACATTCCTAACATCTGGTTCATCCACAGTGATGAGAAGTTACACAAGTACAAACCACAGTTGTTGACTGGTTATGGTATGTTAACATTCCTAACATCTGGTCCATCCACAGTGATGAGAAGTTACAAAAGTACAAACTACAGTTGTTGACTGTTCGTGGTATGTTAACATTCCTAACATCTGGTTCATCCACAGTGATGAGAAGTTACAGAAGTACAAACTACAGTTGTTGACTGTTTATGGTATGTTAACATTCCTAACATCTGGTCCATCCACAGTGATGAGAAGTTACAAAAGTACAAACTACAGTTCTTGACTGATCATGGTATTTTAACATTCCTAACATCTAGTCCATCCACAGTGATGAGAAGTTACAAAAGTACAAACTACAGTTGTTGACTGGTTATGGTATGTTAACATTCCTAACATCTGGTTCCATCCACACTAATGAGAAGTTACAAAAGTACAAACTACAGTTCTTGACTGATCATGGTATGTTAACATTCCTAACATCTGGTCCATCCACAGTGATGAGAAGTTACAGAAGTACAAACTACAGTTGTTGACTGGTTATGGTATGTTAACATTCCTAACATCTGGTTCATCCATGGTGATGAGAAGTTACACAAGTACAAACTACAGTTGTTGACCGGTTATGGTATGTTAACATTCCTAACATCTGGTTCATCCACAGTGATGAGAAGTTACAAAAGTACAAACTACAGTTGTTGACTTGTTATGGTATGTTAACATTCCTAACATCTGGTCCATCCACAGTGATGAGAAGTTACAAAGTACAAACTACAGTTCTTGACTGATCATGGTATGTTAACATTCCTAACATCTGGTCCATCCACAGTGATGAGAAGTTACAAAAGTACAAACTACAGTTCTTGACTGATCATGGTATGTTAACATTCCTAACATCTGGTCCATCCACAGTGATGAGAAGTTACAAAAGTACAAACTACAGTTCTTGACTAATCATTGTATGTTAACATTCCTAACATCTGGTCCATCCACAGTGATGAGAAGTTACAAAAGTACAAACTACAGTTGTTGACTGATCATGGTATGTTAACATTCCTAACATCTGGTCCATCCACAGTGATGAGAAGTTACAAAAGTACAAACTACAGTTCTTGACTGATCATGGTATGTTAACATTCCTAACATCTGGTTCATCCACAGTGATGAGAAGTTACACAAGTACAAACCACAGTTGTTGACTGGTTATGGTATGTTAACATTCCTAACATCTGGTTCATCCATAGTGATGAGAAGTGACACAGGTAGAAACTACAGTTGTTGACTTGTTATGGTATGTTAACATTCCTAACATCTGGTTCATCCATAGTGATGAGAAGTGACACAGGTAGAAACTACAGTTGTTGACTTGTTATGGTATGTTAACATTCCTAACATCTGGTTCATCCACAGTGATGAGAAGTTACACAAGTACAAACCACAGTTGTTGACTGGTTATGGTATGTTAACATTCCTAACATCTGGTTCATCCATAGTGATGAGAAGTGACACAGGTAGAAACTACAGTTGTTGACTTGTTATGGTATGTTAACATTCCTAACATCTGGTTCATCCACAGTGATGAGAAGTTACAGAAGTAGAAACTACAGTTGTTGACTGATTATGGTATGTTAACATTCCTAACATCTGGTCCATCCACAGTGATGAGAAGTTACAAAAGTACAAACTACAGTTGTTGACTGATCATGGTATGTTAACATTCCTAACATCTGGTCCATCCACAGTGATGAGAAGTTACAAAGTACAAACTACAGTTGTTGACTGATCATGGTATGTTAACATTCCTAACATCTGGTCCATCCACAGTGATGAGAAGTTACAAAAGTACAAACTACAGTTGTTGACTGGTCATGGTATGTTAACATTCCTAACATCTGGTTCATCCACAGTGATGAGAAGTTACACAAGTACAAACTACAGTTGTTGATTGGTAATGGTATGTTAACATTCCTAACATCTGGTTCATCCACAGTGATGAGAAGTTACAAAAGTACAAACTACAGTTGTTGACTGATCATGGTATGTTAACATTCCTAACATCTGGTTCATCCACAGTGATGAGAAGTTACAGAAGTACAAACTACAGTTGTTGACTGTTTATGGTATGTTAACATTCCTAACATCTGGTCCATCCACAGTGATGAGAAGTTACAAAAGTACAAACTACAGTTTTTGACTGATCATGGTATGTTAACATTCCTAACATCTGGTTCATCCATGGTGATGAGAAGTTACACAAGTACAAACTACAGTTGTTGACTGGTTATGGTATGTTAACATTCCTAACATCTGGTTCATCCACAGTGATGAGAAGTTACAGAAGTAGAAACTACAGTTGTTGACTGATCATGGTATGTTAACATTCCTAACATCTGGTTCATCCATGGTGATGAGAAGTTACACAAGTACAAACTACAGTTGTTGACCGGTTATGGTATGTTAACATTCCTAACATCTGGTCCATCCACAGTGATGAGAAGTTACAAAAGTACAAACTACAGTTCTTGACTGATCATGGTATGTTAACATTCCTAACATCTGGTTCATCCACAGTGATGAGAAGTTACACAAGTACAAACCACAGTTGTTGACTGGTTATGGTATGTTAACATTCCTAACATCTGGTTCATCCATAGTGATGAGAAGTGACACAGGTAGAAACTACAGTTGTTGACTTGTTATGGTATGTTAACATTCCTAACATCTGGTTCATCCATAGTGATGAGAAGTGACACAGGTAGAAACTACAGTTGTTGACTTGTTATGGTATGTTAACATTCCTAACATCTGGTTCATCCACAGTGATGAGAAGTTACACAAGTACAAACCACAGTTGTTGACTGGTTATGGTATGTTAACATTCCTAACATCTGGTTCATCCATAGTGATGAGAAGTGACACAGGTAGAAACTACAGTTGTTGACTTGTTATGGTATGTTAACATTCCTAACATCTGGTTCATCCACAGTGATGAGAAGTTACAGAAGTACAAACTACAGTTGTTGACTGATTATGGTATGTTAACATTCCTAACATCTGGTCCATCCACAGTGATGAGAAGTTACAAAAGTACAAACTACAGTTCTTGACTGGTCATGGTATGTTAACATTCCTAACATCTGGTCCATCCACAGTGATGAGAAGTTACAAAAGTACAAACTACAGTTCTTTGACTGATCATGGTATGTTAACATTCCTAACATCTGGTTCATCCACAGTGATGAGAAGTTACAAAAGTACAAACTACAGTTGTTGACTGATCGTGGTATGTTAACATTCCTAACATCTGGTCCATCCACAGTGATGAGAAGACAAAAGTACAAACTGCAGTTCTTGACTGATCATGGTATGTTAACATTCCTAACATCTGGTCCATCCACAGTGATGAGAAGTTACAGAAGTAGAAACTACAGTTGTTGACTGATCATGGTATGTTAACATTCCTAACATCTGGTCCCTCCACAGTGATGAAAAGTTTCAGAAGTAGAAACTACAGTTGTTGACTGGTAATGGTATGTTAACATTCCTAACATCTGGTTCATCCATGTGATGAGAAGTTACAGGAGAAGAAACTACAGTTGTTGACCGGTTATGGTATGTTAACATTCCTAACATCTGGTTCATCCACAGTGATGAGAAGTTACACAAGTACAAACTACAGTTGTTGACTGATCATGGTATGTTAACATTCCTAACATCTGGTTCATCCACAGTGATGAGAAGTTAAAAAGTACAAACTACAGTTGTTGACTGGTTATGGTATGTTAACATTCCTAACATCTGGTTCATCCATAATGATGAGAAGTGACACAGGTAGAAACTACAGTTGTTGACTTGTTATGGTATGTTAACATTCCTAACATCTGGTTCATCCATAGTGATGAGAAGTGACACAGGTAGAAACTACAGTTGTTGACTGGTTATGGTATGTTAACATTCCTAACATCTGGTTCATCCACAGTGATGAGAAGTTACACAAGTACAAACCACAGTTGTTGACTGGTTATGGTATGTTAACATTCCTAACATCTGGTCCATCCACAGTGATGAGAAGTTACAAAAGTACAAACTACAGTTGTTGACTGATTATGGTATGTTAACATTCCTAACATCTGGTTCATCCACAGTGATGAGAAGTTACAGAAGTACAAACTACAGTTGTTGACTGTTTATGGTATGTTAACATTCCTAACATCTGGTCCATCCACAGTGATGAGAAGTTACAAAAGTACAAACTACAGTTTTTGACTGGTCATGGTATGTTAACATTCCTAACATCTGGTCCATCCACAGTGATGAGAAGTTACAAAAGTACAAACTACAGTTGTTGACTGGTCATGGTATGTTAACATTCCTAACATCTGGTCCATCCACAGCTGATGAGAAGTTACAAAAGTACAAACTACAGTTCTTGACTGATCATGGTATGTTAACATTCCTAACATCTGGTCCATCCACAGTGATGAGAAGTTACAGAAGTAGAAACTACAGTTGTTGACTGGTAATGGTATGTTAACATTCCTAACATCTGGTTCATCCATGGTGATGAGAAGTTACACAAGTACAAACTACAGTTGTTGACCGGTTATGGTATGTTAACATTCCTAACATCTGTTTCATCCACAGTGATGAGAAGTTACAAAAGTACAAGCTACAGTTGTTGACTTGTTATGGTATGTTAACATTCCTAACATCTGGTCCATCCACAGTGATGAGAAGTTACAAAAGTACAAACTACAGTTCTTGACTGATTATGGTATGTTAACATTCCTAACATCTGGTCCATCCACAGTGATGAGAAGTTACAAAAGTACAAACTACAGTTGTTGACTGATCATGGTATGTTAACATTCCTAACATCTGGTCCATACACAGTGATGAGAAGTTAGAAAAGTACAAACTACAGTTCTTGACTGTCATGGTATGTTAACATTCCTAACATCTGGTCCATCCACAGTGATGAGAAGTTACAAAAGTACAAACTACAGTTGTTGACTGATCATGGTATGTTAACATTCCTAACATCTGGTCCATCCACAGTGATGAGAAGTTACAAAAGTACAAACTACAGTTGTTGACTGATCATGGTATGTTAACATTCCTAACATCTGGTTCATCCACAGTGATGAGAAGTTACACAAGTACAAACCAGTTGTTGACTGGTTATGGTATGTTAACATTCCTAACATCTGGTTCATCCATAGTGATGAGAAGTGACACAGAAACTACAGTTGTTGACTGTTATGGTATGTTAACATTCCTAACATCTGGTTCATCCATAGTGATGAGAAGTGACACAGGTAGAAACTACAGTTGTTGACTTGTTATGGTATGTTAACATTCCTACATCTGGTTCATCCACAGTGATGAGAAGTTACACAAGTAGAAACCACAGTTGTTGATTATGGTATGTTAACATTCCTAACATCTGGTTCATCCATCAGTGATGAGAAGTGACACAGGTAGAAACTACAGTTGTTTACTTGTTATGGTATGTTAACATTCCTAACATCTGGTTCATCCACAGTGATGAGAAGTTACAGAAGTACAAACCAGTTGTTGACTGTGCATGGTATGTTAACATTCCTAACATCGACAGTGATGAGAAGTTACAAAAGTACAAACTATAGTTCTGACTGATCATGGTATGTTAACATTCCTAACATCTGGTCCATCCACAGTGATGAGAAGTTACAAAAGTACAAACTACAGTTCTGACTGATCATTGTGGATGTTAACATTCCTAACATCTGGTCCATCCACAGTGATGAGAAGTTACAAAAGTACAAACTACAGTTCTTGACTGGTCATGGTATGTTAACATTCCTAACATCTGGTTCATCCACCGTGTTGAGAAGTTACACGAGTACAAACTACAGTTGTTGATTGGTAATGTTATGTTAACATTCCTAACATCTGGTTCATCCACAGTGATGAGAAGTTACAAAAGTACAAACTACAGTTGTTGACTGATCATGGTATGTTAACATTCCTAACATCTGGTTCATCCACAGTGATGAGAAGTTACAGAAGTACAAACTACAGTTGTTGACTGTTTATGGTATGTTAACATTCCTAACATCTGGTCCATCCACAGTGATGAGAAGTTACAAAAGTACAAACTACAGTTTTTGACTGATCATGGTATGTTAACATTCCTAAAATCTGGTCCATCCATGGTGATAAGAAGTTACACAAGTACAAACTACAGTTGTTGACTGGTTAGCGGTATGTTAACATTCCTAACATCTGG